>NC_046975.1:6927493-6949993 GCF_009769545.1 Cyclopterus lumpus | reverse complement strand
TTTGTTTTCCCTAATTAGAACAATCTTTTGTGGCTTCAGCGCTTTATAGCTTGACTTGGCAGTAATGAGAGAGTCCAGGTGATCCTTTAAACGTTGGATTGATTGAATCTTCTTTGTGTTTTCTGTCGTCAAGGAGTCAGTCTTTTCTTTCAGGACATCATACCTTCTTTTGTAGTCTTCTTGGTTGAGCAGCTTCATGATGGCCTCTGAGTGGGTCTCGAGCAAGTCGTGGTTCTCCTCCATCAGGGCTTTTTCCTCATCCTCCAGGACAGAGGAGTTGCACCGGAAATACTCTGCGATCTCCAGCTGCTCTTTGGCAGCCTGGATCCTTTCTTTTAGGACAGTATTGTCTACTTTCAAAGTTTCTGAGTGGTTCAGTCTGGCGGAGCCTACGCTCCGCCAGAGCTTCACCTCATCAAACTTATTCTGTTGTACCTGGAGTTCCTGTTGCAGAGCCTCATTTTTAAGTTGGTCCTCTGCAATGGAAGCTTGGATTTCCAGGTTTTCTTTCTTCAGTGCTTCTCCCAGCTGGACTTGTCCTTGCAAGTCCTGGATGAGGAGTTGTAGGGTCTTGTTTTCTTCACTGAGGACGTCCTTCTCAGCCTTTACGCGGTTGACGACCGCTTTGTCCAGAGTAAACTCTTTTTTCAGTTTACCTTCCAGAATCTTAATTTTTTCTTTGAACTCCATATTATTCTGTCGTTCAAGTGCAGTGTCTAACTTGAGCTGATCATAGCTATTCAGCTTCTCCTGCCTCTCCTCACATTTCTTAAGCAGATTTTGATGGCGATTGTCCATCTCTGCTTTCTCTGCTTTCGATGTGTTGAACATGTTCTGGAACAAGTCGTGGTTTTGCGTCTTGTCCATTAACACCCTTAATTGTTTTCTAAGGTCATCACATGTATTCATTCCTGCCATCTTCTCTCTGTTATATTGTCTAGTTTTCTTATGAACTTTTGCAATTGATTCCCAACCTTCAACCACTACCTGGCTTTTGTGGATCTGCATTTGGAGAGACTTCAGCTGTGTAGAGATGTTCTCCAGAATCCCCATTTCCTTTCGCTGAGGAGTGCTCGGTCCTTGTTCCTGCATCGCGTCGTTTGCAAAGGATACTTTAAAGGCAACAAATTCTTCTTGTTTGTAAATTGCTTCGCTGTTTGCTTCGGTTGTTGTGTAAAATGCACGCTGTGATTTCAACATAAACACTGAACAGATTTGAGTCGTTATTGTGAGATAAAGAAACAAAAAGTTGAGAGAATTACGCAGAAAAGAAAGTACCTTCAGTAAGTGAGCCCTATGTATAGTTTTCTCAGAGCAGATCAAAGGCACTATGACATCCAGTGATGTCATAGAGTGATGTCATAGAGTTCCAAAAGCAGAATCTCTGACTCAGAGTCCCTGCCTCTCTGGAAAGGAACTGCATTGTGGGTAATGTAGGCATGGAAGAGAACTCTAAATCAAGACAGAGATGTGTCAAAGAAGAGATCTGTTTCTTTAAGAGAAAAGTCACAAGCAGAGAACAATTCTGTACTGTAAAAGAATATTGGGGCTGAATATCTCCAAGTTTGGTTATGAATGTAATTTTACTTTATTAAAAGCTACATTATATGGGGGCACCATGTCAATTAACTTAGCCAGGAGGAAGAGTTAATGTGTGATTATGCAATTTAAAGATGCCATAAATCATTTATTTAAATTGTGTTAAAAATAGGTTCTAAATCCAATTATAGTTTAAAATCTATCTGGATTCATCAGTAAATAATATAAATATATTTTAAATAACTAAAAATGAAAATTATTTATATTTAATAACATTTGTTCTTTGACCATTTAAAGGCGCTGAACTTTTGCAAACTCCTCCATTAGGTTTTAATTAGATCATCTTCAAATTCCAAGAATGAAAAGTTATCAAAAGCTTGAGGCTTCATGCAACGGCGTGGGTGTGGTATGGCGGCCATTTTACCTGGTTCACCATCATCTTTCAAGCTGTTGTAACTATTCTATTAATAATATATATATAAATCTATTATATTCTTATTAAAATGGTTCGTGGGCACACCACCAGAAAAAAATATGTGCAAAGTGAGATGTTTGGAGAGCAATCATTTTCAAATCACACTTGTACGTGTAGTTTTCATTAGTGAATTGTTTTTGTTTGTTTTAGAGCCAGACTGCAACGGGAAGTAATTTAATTCTTGTCGTGCCCAAATGCACTTCGACGGTCACCGTTTCTTCTTCTACTCTTGTTTTTTTTATTCTGCGTGGGTTTATTCGTGCTCTTTATTCTTCCTGTGTGTGTGTGTGTGTGTGTGTGTGTGGGTGTGTATGTGTGTGGGTGTGTGTGTGGGTGGGTGTGTGCGTGTGTGTGTGGGTGTGTTGACCAAGTAATACTACAGAAAGACAATGAAATTGCAAGCTGTAAACAAAACATATAAATAAATATATAATAAACCAAAACAGTTGTATTATTATTGTTATTGCTGTCACGGGAGAACAGGGTTAGGACCCAAGAGCAGACCACAGGAGACAGGATAAGGATAAGGAACTTTATTCCGTAAAAGATGATGAGCAATCACGACGTGAGTCCCGAGGCACAACACCGGAGGCAGGCAGAAGGGAGCAGATCCCCACACCCCTAGAGAACTGCTTACCGTCCTCGGCCCCGTCGAGCTCAGCCAGCCTCTCCCCACCCGGTCCAAGGAACTCACCACAACGGAGTTCGCTTACACTTTTTCCCTGTACCGCGACGTCATCTGCTCGGCCCTCCCCGACCGCAGGCCCGAGCTCGACAATTACTTGACCCTAATTCTCAACCTAGCCTTGCGGTTCGGCAACAACGGGTTTTACACCTATCACGTCCTGTTCGCTTCCGAGGCCGCCGGCCCGGTGCAGCAGTTCAACCAGGGCACGTACTGGAGAACTCTCGACCCAGAACTGTACCGCAGAGTCTTCGCTTCCCGCCCTTCCCTTAACTGCGAGCTCTGCGACGCTCCATCCCATCCAGCCTCCACATGCTTCCTTTCAACACCTCGGCCGCAACCCCCAGCTCCCTGTAACCAAAGCCCCACCTTCCACCGCAGCTGGCCTCCCGCAGCCCGTCCCACCGCCCCTAAACCAGCCACCCGCCAGCCGACCACCTCCCGCCCTCCCCCCAAGGACGCAGACCAGAGAGGAAGACCAACATATCTCCTCAGATCCTCAAGGAGTACGATCCAGGACCTTCTCATGGGACCTCAGATGTTGCTTCATAGAGAGCAAGTCCACAGGAGGCGCATTATAGATGTGATGAAGCTCATCGGCCAAAGAGGTTTGAGCTACAGAGGCAAGCAGGAAGAGGCAGCATGCACACTTGATGATGACACCATTGATTATGGTAACTTTTTTGGAAATGATAGTTTTACTGGGAAAGTATGACGTCTGTCTCAAGGAACACCTCACTCTCTGCATCGAAAAGAGCAAGCAGATACACCAGATACACCGGTTCAAGAGGAGGTAGAGATGCCCTTGTCATTCTGCTTACATTCAGGTGTACCTGTAAGTCCAGGTAGTTACAGAATGTGGCTGTCGGTAGTTAACGAGTGTTACCTGCTTACATTCAGGTTTACTTGAGGCAAATGAAAGGGAAGTTAGAAACTGTCTCCATTGAGCGAGAGTGAACGAGTGAATTCGAAATACAAGAAATAACTATCGACATTCAATTCAATTCAGTTTATTTTGCCCAATATCACAAATTACAAATTGGCCTCAGAGGGCTTTACAATCTTTACACATACGACATCCCTGTCCCAGGACCTCACATCGGATCAGGAAAAACTCCCCAAAAATAACCTTTGACAGGGAAAAAAGGGAAGAAACCTTCAGGAGAGCAACAGAGGAGGATCCCTCTCCCCGGATGGACAGATGCAATAGATGTCATGTGTACAGAATGAACAGAGTTACATAAACACATTACATGAATATGACAATGTATCGCTAATGCAGCGCTTATAGTTAACAAAGTAGAGTCTCAGTGACCCCCGGGCTCCATGGGCGGACAGGAGGCACGTGCCGCAGTGTTTTTTGGACTGATGCGGTCAAAGTAATGAGATAAATGTCCGGGTTGAGCCCGTAAAAGAGCATGCGGGTGGGTGGCAGTTGTGAGGTGGAACAACAGTTAAAGCAACGTGGCCCACAGGTTCAATCCCTCAAGGTCTATACCGATCCGGGCTTGGCGTGCGTCTTTAAGAGATCACCTTTAAGAGATCACCTTTAAGAGATCACCATTAAGAGATCACCTTTAAGAGATCACCCATCCATGTCCCCCGAGTCGTGACAACACACAAAAAAATGAAAAAAAAAAAAACTATTTTTTAAACATGCACATCCGCACATGCCTTCCAAATGTTGGTGTGAAGGGTGATTTAGCAAGATAAAGTAAGAGTGCATCAGTTTCAGTGGGAAGGTGGCACGGGCGTGCGTGTGTCTAATTCTGATCAGGGTTGGAGGTGTGTGTGTGTGTGTGTGTGTGTGTGGTGGGGGGCATTATACCCAAAGATGCCACTTGCCTTTGCCTTTGCCAACTGTTCTATTTCTTTAGGTTGAAATGTTTTTCCTGGCTGTTTATCATCCAGGTTGTTATCCTCTTGCACCCTCAGCTGGAAGAGGACTGAGTCATAGCAGTCAAGAAAGCAGGTGGGTGGGAGGCAAGGCACACAGTGGAGGGGGCGGGGGGTGGGGGGGATGGGTGGTGCAGGTTAAGGAGGGTGGAGAGGAGGTTGTAGTGAATGAGAAAAAAAGAAGGAAATAAAAAGAGAGATGAATAGTGAATACTACGGCTCCATTATATTACCATGGCACTCGTCAGTCTGCAATGGAGCGTCGAACCCTCATGAATGATTGTGGTTTCTATTCTGTTATAAGTCCTTTATAATATAGCTGACATCTATCTTGGCATTCAATAAACCTTACTCTCTCTCGTAAGACTTTAAAAGGGGGGCTGGTGGCTGGTGGTTATAGGGAGGGAATTCATTTGGACACCTTTTAGATAGATAGATCTCTAAACTTTATGATTTGTTTTCATTTATACTGCAGAGGCTGCGTGCTTGTTTTTCTTCTTCTTCTTTTTTTGCAGAGGCAGATGTGGAAATCTGAGATAAAAAGACTCGTAAACCTGCATGTCGAAAGTGAATCTGAGGAGATGGTCAAATAAAATCTGTCAGCTCTTCTGGGGGGCAGATGTGTGGGTGATGTTCTCTTTTTGTTGAGGGCCATTAGCAAAATCGGTGTGCATGTGCTCGTGCACGTGTGTTCTGCTCTCTCTAGCATCACTGCTGCCGTCACTGCAGCCACCTCGCAGTGACTCCCCTGTGACTGAAGGCCTGACAACCTCCCACGCTCTCCCCATAAACTCCCCTGCTCTCTCCTCGCTTCATCTAACACCCCCCCCCCCCCCCCCCCCCCCCCCCCCCCTGTGGCCGTTGCTTTACGTCTCCCCCTCTCTCCATCGATCCATCCATCCATCTCTCTCTCTTTCTCTCTCTCCCTCTCTTTATTTCATTTCACCCACCTCTTTTCTCTCTCTCCCTCTCATTGTGCTTTGTGTTATTGTTTTTAATTATCTCTCACCCCCTCATTTCAGTGTGTGGGTCTTCCCTGTCTCTCGTCATGCTCTCCGCCCACCGTGCTGCCCGTCTCTGTCTCTATGGAAACCCCCCGAGTGGACAAGAGTGTCTCGGAGGTCTGCGAGACGCTGATACGGACCTGTTAGATCACGCGCTCTCCTCCTCTCCCTGCGAGCCACACACTTCCAAGCTCGCGCGCACAAGCGCAAGCCTGCAGTATGTGTAAATAGTGTGACTGGGCGAAGTATACCTGCCATCAAACGAGATCCCCCCCCCCGTGTCCCCTTGTGCCCATGACTTAGCAGTGGCGGTGAAGTGGGAGGAGAAGATGGAGGCAATGTGGGAGTGAGGAGGGAGCCCTATTGTTTCATTACACGAGGCCTCTTCAACTACCCGGCGGAGAAGAGCACCACCTGATGCCGCCTCTGCACATATTCCCACCTGAAGCGCACACACAGTCATACACACGCGCACACACTCTCCCCCTCCCCCCCCCCCCCCCCATCCCCATCCCCATCCCCTCCCCCGTCGTTGCAGTCTCACACCTCGCCCACCACACTCCCCTCACATTCACACGTTGCCGAGGCTGCTGTGTTGCGTAGCCCGTGCGTCATTCGGGTCCAAACGCATCTGAAGGACAGTTGATTTGTGATAAGAGGCCTCGCGCAGACATCATTTCACAGCTTCGGTGGCTCTCATGGGAACCGGCGTGATTTTTGACGGTCACGCATAAGTGGATCATTGCAGAGCGCAATCATAGGGAGGATACGTGGGGGTGGGGTGGGGGGATAGTGTTGGGATTATTTTTGTCTTTAATATGTCTTTGGAAAGAATTCAATTTCTGAAGGTTTGTTGAGTTTCCCCTTTATTTTATCAAAACGTACATGAATAATACAACAAAGGACTACATTAAAGAACACATCAAAACGGGCAGCAATAACAGGGGTCAACAGCTGAACACACACCCGACCCGGGCCCACCCCATTAACACCCCCAGTGCAGCAGATAAAGACATGCCGATGATGTCTCACATTGAGGCACTTGATTTCCCTACCGAACCATCTTTGGTCAGAGTTGCTTAGATTCAAACAGGTCTGAGGAGGATTTGAACTTGTTCGTGTGTTGATTCAATGCGATCCCTTCGTTTCAGACAGAGAGATGACCTAAAGATGGTCGTAACCTGACCACCTCCAGAGTAAACGTTGGCGTTAAATAAATCAACACGAGAAGGTACAGTACTTCACATGATTACAGAAAGGACTCCACGAGGGGAAAGGAATCAAGCACGACATCTTAACACAATTGACCTGAAAACAATGCAGTGTATCCGCACACGGTATACTGTAATCAATACGCTGTACAGTCTGCTGCAAAGGCATCGTTGTTGGCGTTTTTCTGTCGGGGATAACCAGTCTGTTTAGTGTTATCTTGGAAAGTCTTGCAAAAATAGATTGATTCTTATTACATTAAAAGCCTTTGCTTTGACTTCAGGATGTGATCTATATATTTAGCTACTCATGCATTGTCTAACGTTGTGTGCGTACAGTATAGTGTTTGTTTGTGTGTGTTCTGATAAAAGCACTGTACACATTGGTAGACTTGTCCCTCAGTATTTCTTTTTTTTTTTTAAGATATCAGAATACACTCTTCAGTAAAGGATCAACAAAGTTACATTAAACAGTTTAAGAAGCATAGTAGTCACACAGTATTTGGCAGTGAGAGAACAGTCCTAATTTATCCATGCACAATATCAACCACAGGCAAGGTCCACATTCTGAACAAACCCATTAAGAACAACACAGTAAGAACATGAAAAGAGTCTACAAGAATTCAAGAACCTGAAAGTGTGATTTTCGTGTGTAGTGTGTGTGTGTGTGTGTGTGTGTGTGTGTGTGTGTCCGTGCATGTGTGTGAATGTCAACAGCACAGCTGGTTTCCCGTGGAGACCAAAGGGCTATGACTCATGCAGTGCATAAAGCATTTTCTGGAATTTTAACATAATCGGAAGAATTATTATTTTCCCACAAAGCCCAGATAATTACATATAATCATATTAGAACCTTACAGAGTACTCAGGGAGTTTACTGTAAAAACCCACTCAATCCCACCCCCATAGGTCTATTATAGACCAAACAGTTTATCCCTGGATTATATTTCCATTCACCACCTCTCTCTTTCCTCGTGAAAAGCACCTTCCCTCCGTTTTGATTGTGTGTTTTGCGTGTGTTTCAGACCAGTCCAGTCTGTGTGTGCAGGTGTAAGGGGTACGGCTGGTAAAGCAGAGTGGATCCCCCTTGGGGGATGTAGTAGCTGCAGTAGCTGGGTTCTGGTAAATAGGGAGCATTGTGATCAGCCAGGTACGGCGCGGGCTGGTAGAAGCACGTCACATGGTCTGTGTTGGGGATAATGTTCTGCTCTCCTAGAACCTTCAGCGCCAGCACCGTGATCATGTTCAGGGTCTGACGCCGCTCATGTCCCATCAGACACACGGTGCTGTCGTCGACCACGCGGCGCAGCGTCATCAGGAACTGGTACTTGCTTCTCTCCTCGCCGATAAAGTGGTTCTTCAAGTAGGACAGGATCTTCCTCTGCTGCTCCTGCACGTCGGGGAAATCGATGAAAAAGCGCGAGCACATGTAGCGCTCCAGTGTCTTTATCTGAGTCTCGCTGGCTGGTCGGTAGTCCCTGACCAACAGGTTGCTGTATTTCAGCAAGCCCCCACCTCGGATCTCCTCGGGGTTCCTGGTGGCGATTAGGTGGTAGCGCAGGTGGTCCATGGCTGCCTCAAAGTCACCGTACATGCTCTCTGCCAGGACCTCGACAGCAGCGACTGAGCGAGAAGCCTGGGGAGCAATGCTCTGTTCAGGCATGACCGCGGCCACCTTAGGGGCCTCTTTGTTCTCAAACACAGAGCTGGATGCCTCGTCGGCTTTTGGAGGGGTCGATTCACCCGGGCCTTCGGGCTGAGAGTGAGGCAGGACGTGTGTGGTGGAGCTCGGGATTGTGATTGGGAACGAGACGGGCTCCACAACCTGAGGCAACAACGAGATATGAGCTTGCTCCTTCTTATCCTCCGACTGTAGGTGAGGAGCTCCTGGCTGAGGGGAGGACTCTTTAATCTGTTTCTCGGTGCCTATTTTCACTATCAAAGGCTCCATGTCTGAAGATACCTGAGGTACAAGGTCCTCTGACTCCACCGGCGGAGTGAGGCAGAGGAGAGGAGGACTGAGGCACAGGGAAGGGGGGCTAAGACAGAGTGGAGGAGGGCTGAGGCTAAGCATAGGAGGGGTGAGGTAAGGAGGTGAGCTGAGGCAGGATGAGGTGGGGCTGAAACTCAGGAGTGGAGAGCTAACGCTGGTAGCAGGGCTGTCGGTGTTCAGCAGCAGGGATGAGAGGCAGTGAGAGGGAGGGGTCAGACATGGGGGAGGGCTGATGCTGGGGGGCGAGGGAGTGAAGCAGGGAGGAGAAACACTCAGCACAGGAGGTGTGAGACAGGAAACAGGGGTGCTCGCACGGTGGGGAGAGGAGGGTGAACTAAGCGTGGTCTCTTGTGGGCTGTCGTTTGGCGGATTCAAGGCCACCGGTTTGCTCCCTGGTTCCCTGTTCTCCTCTTCGTCACTGAGCTCACCATCTGAGGCATGTGCAGGTGCCAGGGTGTCTGAGCCGGACGCATCGGTGTGTGAAGCTAATGCGTCCGCCGAGTCAAGAGGTTCTGATTGTTTGGGTGCAGGGTCGGTTTCACTCTGGGTGGCCTGGCTTTGCTCATCACAAGCCACATGTGTAGACGCCGTCTCTTCTGAGCTCTGAAGACTTGTCTCACACCAACTCTCCGTGATCAGCTGAGGGAACGAGGGCTCTTGAGATAGAGCCGACACGGAAACCACAGCAGAGGTGGAGATTATATCAGAGGCTGGATCAGGAGCTGAGGTGAGGTCTAGGTTACAGGATGGGGTGGGTTCAGACCCGGGGTTTGTGTTAGTAGAGATACTGGTCGTTGGGGTAGTTGTAGGGTCTGAACTGGGAGCGGTTGGCTTTGGGTTGAAATCTATCTCCGGTTCGGGGCTGGGGCAGGGGTTTGGATCTAGGACGGATTCGCTTTCAGAGACTGGACTGGCATTGGAGCTGGTCTTTCTACACATCCTCCGAGGGGGTTTGGGAGAGGAGTGTTTGAGCACCACCATGTGAGATAATCTCTCTGAGGCCTTACAAGAGGTCTTTTTTCCATGTAAAATATCCTGAGCATCTGAAGAGCTGACGGCGTCAAGTGGGTTCGGGGTTTCATCTGCATATAATGTGCAGTGAGTCTCCAGTGTATCTTGTGTGCCAGCGGGCTCCGTGTTGTGAAGTGTAAGCGACATCGAAGAGGTGGAGCAGGAACAATGGACACCCTGTGTGTCTTCTAGGTTTTTTGCTGCCGATGCTAAAATCTCTTCTGTCATCTCACTTCTTTCTGTCTCAGTTTTTCTGTCTGCTTGCTCGCCGATGTCTGTTTCTACTTCTCTTTCATCTGCCAACTGTGTCTCCGTCTTTGCATGTGAAGATGTGCTCGAGTCTGCAGCCGTCACATGTTGTGTTTCATCTTCCTCGTCACTGCTCTGATCCTCACTGCTGGAGGAGTCTGCACTGTGACATTCTTCTGGCAGGTTCAGAGACTCCGCCTGGGTTTTGTTTGAGGTTTCTGGCGGTTCGGACTGCCCCGTCTGCTCTGTGAGTACTTTCTGTTCATCGGGGGGTTTTGTGTGGTTGGATTGTTCTTCCTTGACAGACAGCGATTTGGGATCTGAATGTGCTGCCTGTTGGTCATCGCAGGGCTGGGTTTGCTCTGACTGTTCTACCTTTGGTGAGCATTCGGTCTCATCCGAGAGCTCCGGCTCGTGTCTGAGCTCAATCTGACTCGGTGGTTCAGCTTCCTCAGAGGTTTGTGTCTTTTGTGACAAAAGGTTTGGAGATGTCTGGTCAGAGAAGTCTGTCTCACTCAAGGTTTCTTTGTGTTCTGACGCTTCTTTCAGCTGCACAGGTGCTTTCACCTGGTTGTCCTTTTCAACTTCGGAGAGTTTTGTCTGGTTTGAATGTTCAGTTTCTTGTGAGAGTTCTGTCTGGGACTCCTTTTCGTGGACCTCATCTCTCTGTTGTGTCTGGCTGATATGTGCCCCCTTGTTGGACAAGTCTCTACCAGAGGCCTTCTCTGGTTCTGGAGCGTTGGCCTGTTTGAGCAGAGAGGGAGAGTCTTTATTCTGATTCTCTGCGGGCTGGCCCTTAAGATCGACAGTGTTGTGTTTGTGCTGGGACTCCTGCTGCATGTAGGACTCGAGGAGACGATCCAGAATAATCTGGAAGGAGTCAACGCTGAACTCAAACTGCCGCCTCAGCGTGCTCACAAATTTGAGTTCCAGGTTTTTACCACTGTTGTTTGAGAGGGAGATGAGGCTCCAGCGGTCGTGCTCATTGAAGACTTTGACCATTTTCTGGACGTAGGCCTCCTTCATTGTGGCACTGCTGATCCGCTCCCTGTTGACCCCAGCAGGTAGGCAGTCCAGCAAGCAGCCCAGCACTGACTCCTTGATCACCTGCGAGGAGGAAAGGTCAACAAGATAACAGCTACAACTAATGACTGCAAGCTGAGTGCAATTTATCCTCGTATCAATGAACTGTTTCTGTATAATGCAGCTAAAGAATATTGAAGCCAGTACAATTGATTCATCCTAATGGTATAATGTTCTACAATTTACATTTTGATTATGATTGCAATAACATCATTTTTTTAAAAAGCAACACCAAAAAACATTACTGCAACTCCCTAGAAGTAGGAGAGATTCCATGTTGTGCTCAACAGCAGAATAACTGAATTGCTCTCCTCTTATTACATTACATACTCTTATTACTGCTTCATTTGTCCTAACCAAGCAGCACAGTGATCATACCTGGAACTCCTCCTGACTGGGCAACTCCACTCCAAAGATGATGTCCAGGTCCTTGTAGCTCGTTCCGTTGTCTCGCACCAGGACGTGGCTGGCTGTGGAGCCGTTCAGACGGACATCTCTCACTGCGATTCCCTGCTGCTGCAGCCTGGTCCGCACGGCTATGATGATGTCTCGCGGACGCAGCTCCAACGTGGGGAAGTTCCCGCGGCCGTGGATTGGAACCGCCTCTGATAAAACCTGGTGGAGGATCTCCACCTGCTCAGCGTTCAGACTGTGGAACCGCTGATTGGATTTAGTTTCAGACATGCTGCTGCCCTAGAGGGAAGGAGGGAGAACAACAATGAGAGTTTATTACAACTGGGCTATGTGTTTAACTCTCTCGCTCTCTCTGTCGCTCTCACTCACACACACACACACACACACACACACACTTAGCACTTAGCACTCTCTCACACTCATATGCACACTCTCTGCCAGTCTGCTGTGTGTGCAAGTCACAGCTTGGCTGACAGCTTTTCCACAATGCTAATGTAACTGCTGTGTTGACAAAGTGACACATGGAGCGATGCATGTAGAAGTGCTTTGCATAAAGAGTCTTCAACTCAACCAGATCACAACAAATTAAGTGGACGACTTTGATTGGAATCGGAAACACTTTCTATGGTTTACCATCCAAGACTTATATCACTTAGTCCCTTTGTTTGCGCTCCATCGCAGTCAGGTCTGATTCGATTCTTTTAAAAACACACATGGAATAACAAAACAATAACAACAAATTTAATTATGATTATAATAACAATAATAGTGTATTTTGCTAATACGCTAACACAATGCTAATAATTAAAATAATGACTTGTATCGTAAATCTTTGTTTATTGATTGTTTCCACCAGAGGAGCAAGGGTTAAGCTGAATGAGTCATCACCGGCAGACTGCATTAATCACACCAACGTCACTAATTAAAGACACACATCTGTTTTTGTGGTGTGTGCAGCACATGATTTGTATGCAATATACAAACAAAGACCCAAGCACACATTTGCTTGAGTGCGTGCGGGCGTTTGTATAACACCTTTGTAAACTGTAACACAAATTGGAACAAAGTGGGATTTAATATCAGGCAATGATGTTTGTTTGGCGTTCACATGTGCAATCATCCCGGCAGTTACGCACGCAGCCTTTCGCCATCCAGACTCCATCAATCAATCTCCCACAAACTGGACATATTTTACAATAAGCCAAACAACATGTGCCTAACCAAGTCTCTGTTCTATGATTGAGTGTGTGTTTGTGGGGCGCATGTAAAAGTGTTTGAGGGAGCCAGTACCCATTATGGTCTATTGTTTGCTTTAATCAATAGATGTCAGTCAGTGTTGCAGCTGAACGCTGCTGATTGCTATGATTTGTCAATACCAGCAGGGTAAACATTGGGAATCTAATGAGCAGTAATGGGATGCTTTCTGGTAGCAGTTTGTCAGACAACAAAGAGCTATACTCTGTAATAACCACACACTATCTATTACAGGGAGTGATTTAAAAAAAAGAGTCTAATCCACGTTGTATCACAAATCAACAACTACTGAAGAGCAGCACTTTACTCCGTAGCATCTGTAAAGCTGCAAAAGGCAACCTCTCTGTTCACGGGGGTAAAAAAGAACTGAGTGTGCTCACCAGAAGACAAAGAAGTTGAGTCTGAGAACACGAAGCTCCTCCAGATCTGTTGCGGATGAGACGTCTCTCAGTGCCACACTTTGACGAGGTGAACTTTAAGTTGCAAAAAGCAGTACATCACACATCCAGAGCCCATAAACACAGTCCGAGGTGTTGACACATGGTCGTATGGAACAATGTGCTGAGGAGGCACAGAGACACTGCGGGACTGTTTTCCAGCTAGTCCCTGTACCCCCCCCCCCCTCCCCCCTCCCCTTTCCCACTCTTCTGCAAACTTGCAGCTTGAGTGACTCATCCAGGCGTATCGGCTCAGCTCGCACATAATCTATGGCCACTGAAAACACAGCACATATGGCTACGGAGGGTCTTATATGCGCCGGACAGAATCTAAAACAAACACAAACAAATGTGCTCTGTAAAGTTAGGTTTCTGTCTCTTGTGTATAACATCTTTAAGTATGCAGGGATAGCCTGTCCTGTGTCAAGAAAACTCCAGATCAAGCCAGAATAGCCCTGTGTGTCCCGGACTTTTTGTTATTTATTGATTATTATTATACAGTGATATTGTGCTATATATATATATATTCATTGTATTTCTCTCTCTCTCTCTCTCTCTCTCTCTCTCTCTCTCTCTCTCTTCCATTCACTTAAAAAGTAATGATCCCACAATAGAAGGCAACAACTCAATGTTTGTTGTGCTGCCCTATTGCAATGTTTGCTGACCAGAAATGTTGTTTCAAATATGTATGAGTCTATAGTTCTGTGTGTCCCAACAGAGCTGGTATAAAAAAACATAATGGAAGTTGTTTCCCCATAAAATAACCACCAACTGGAGGCTGTAGTCGTGTGTTTGTCAGCCTGCTGCCTTAAAAACTGTACTGGAACCGACCCAGAGCCCTACTGGTCTTCACTATAATCACCTAATCACGCTCTTACTCACTCCTCAGATACCAGATGAGGGCAATTAACCGCAATTAAGTGCCTGGAGGACTAAAGGGCAGATGCACTTGTGAGAGCCATGGGATTAAACACACATTAAACACCGGCGTGTGCACTCCGTGCAGCCACACACGCGCGCGCGCACACACACACACACACGCGCAGGTCACAGTAACTTTGCAGGGCCGAGGGTTCTTACCTGTTGCTGTGGCGTTGGAGGCAGCGACCGGCTACCGGCTTGGCGGCGGACCTAAACCGTGGGTTTCCACCGAGCGTCAGGTCCGGAGCGTGTCTGTTGAACGTGGGTCTGCTTGTCTCTTGAAGTCCCGACACACTCCGGTTAGACTCGGTGCTGATGCGGCTCTGTCACTTTATAAGGCACGCGGGGCTAGAATCTGTGCGCGAGTTCATCCGGGCGCTGTCCAGGAGCTCGCGTGGTGCTGAAATGAAGACTGAAATGAGTCCTCGCGCTCTTGTTTTCTCCTCCGGCCGCCCGCAGCGTAACGCAGTTTCCATAGCGACCTGCCGTCATTCAGTCATGACTGGGGAGTGTGTGTGTGTGTGTGTGTGTGTGTGTGTGTGTGTGTGTGTGTGTGTGTGTATGTGTGTACATACACAAGTACAACCATTAGGCTATGGGGAAGTTGTGTGCTGTGGGGTTAACAGGTGTATTATAACTCGAATGTGTGTGCATTTCGGAGTGAGTTAACTTTTAGTTAAAGAAGGGGTCGACAAATGGACAAGTTTCACATCGAATGTCACAACATGGCCGCGCTGGGGTTGAGGGCCAGGACTTCTGGGTTTGTGTTGAGTAGCGAGCTCGAGCCTCGGGGAGACCACCTCGGGGGATGTGCGCGTGCAGGCTGTTTTTGGGGAGCATTTCCGAAAACCCTTCTTATTCACTCTCGCTCACGCACACATTATATCTGGCGCCCGGTCCACACGCACAGAGTATCAACAGCACAGTATGAGTCATCCGTGATGCTCCCTCCCCCTGACCCAGCCGTTAATCCCCCCCCCCCCCTTCCTCCAGCCCCCTTCGGCTGGCCGGTGCACGTACACACCGGAACCTTCTCTCTGGGCAACCGATAATCCCTTTCCCCCTCATGCTGCATTTTCTTGCGGTCTGTTTCATCTCTTCAACAACAACTCGCCTAATCCCCCCCTCCCCCATGTCCCCGTGTGTGTTCCCGTCAGCCCCCGGGCCGGTCCAAACGGTTCTCCCCATGCAGAGATCTACGAAAACAAGTAGCTAGAGAGATGTCACAACCACGTGAATGCCTCGTGAGTAAAGTGAACATACACGTGATTAAACGCGTTAGGACGCACAGCGAGTGGCTCCGTAGAAAATGTCAATCTACTCCCTAACCCAAAAAAGAAGAAGCCCGAATTGCGTCACTAGACGTGTACCACAACCTACCGATACCGGGTACAAACTATTTTTAGCCAGGATGGAACTTGTCTGCTTTGGACACGCGCGCCCGTCCACCGCTCACACGGCCGTGACGTAGGAGGCGCGAGAACGCCGTGCGAAATCGTGACCGCGTGACGACGGTGAAAGCAGACCGTGGCGATTGTGTTCAAAGACGAAGATACACTAAGATGGTTCACGTATTGCGGTCGAGCCACACGTCCAGCCGTCGTTACCTGTCGTCATATCGCATATGGACCTGTCTGTTTAATATTGTGTCGCGTATCTATAATAAAATGTAGGCATATAACACAAAACAGATACATATATGAAGGAATATTTGTGAATAGTTAGCGATACTTTAACATCATGGGCTGCGCATGCGTCACATTGGAACCCCCCCCCCCCCCCCCCCCCTCCAACACACACAGTTAATTTTAAAACGTTGAATGAGCGGTACACAAAAGTGTTTTTAACCTTAATACATAACAAAAGCCTTAGCGAAGGAAAACATGTCGCAATAATTGCGAGGCAGTAGTTTTTATGTCAAGACAAATGCGATAACGTTACTGCCTGCAGAACTGATGTGAACAAATGCGGAAGTACGCACAGGTGAAGCCTCTCGCCTCGCCACAGTGGCGAAGATACGATAGCTTGAAGAAAAAAAATCAAAAACAAACTATTCTGGGTAATAATCTGTGCATAACCAGAGTGTTTGTCTCAGAGAGAGCTGCACCATGTCGAACATGGAGAGTATCCTTTCCTGTGTGGTCTAAGGTGCATCACGTTAGATGGACAGCTGCCTCGCAGTAACGGTAGCTAGCCGAATGGAAGAGGGCTTTGACGGATAATCTTGTTATTGCATAGCTTGCAACTTCTGCCCAGTCATTCAATGATGGAGGAACACTGTGGTGTGCCAATTCCATGACTCTTTGGTTACATTTTCAGTTGTTTAGAAAAAACAGTTGCTTGCATTGATTTGGGTTGAATTGGCTCAATATCCTGAAGTGATTTACTTCATCAAGTGTTCTTATAATTCAAGTGTATGAATCATTACTAAAATAAACCTCCGTGACAAGCCATACAGAACACCTGTTCAACCTCAAGTTGGCTGCAAAGGAGCTTCAACGCAACTCCAAGAAATGTGACAAAGACGAAAGGGCCGAAAAGGCCAAAGTTAAGCAGGTTGGCTTATGAAGTTGTGCATTTATTAGAGACTCGTTGCAGCTATACTCTGTGTTAAGTCAGTGTATGCTCTCCGGTCTCCTTTTGCGTCTCAGGCTATCCAGAAGGGCAATTTGGAGGCAGCCAAGATCCACGCAGAGAATGCCATCCGTCAGAAGCATCAGTCCATTAACCTCTTGAGGATGAGTGCACGTGTGGATGCCGTGGCTTCCAGGGTCCAGACCACTGTCACTATGAACCAGGTCAGGCTTGCAGGGTTGCGTAGCACAGCAGGTAAATGACAACAAAGTGAAAAACACGCCCTACCTATTTACTGCTGTCACACATCCTTTTTTTTTTTTAGGTAGTCAGGTAGTTGGCAGAAAATTGAATGTAGGGGAAATGTGCAGAGGTGTTTTACTGTCTGCTGTAGTGAACAATGTTCCATCATGTAGGTCTCCATTAAGGTGGTTGTATTTTACATTCTTATGTCGTCAACATCGTTACTTCTTTTTCATAACGTATGAGAACGACATCTTATTTCAGGAGGCAAAGAGCCCATACGCCCAGGGGATGATTAAAAAGAAAAGACTATAGCAGACATGCAAACAAAAATCCAACAATTACACAATGTCATTAGATGTGCTTCAGACTTTAGGCTATTAGCTTCCTGCTCTTATGAGAGCCTCTTTACAAGAATCTCATTCATGTTCACTATACGACAGGCATAATTTCATAGAATAGAAATTAATAGCGTCTATGTGAGATGAAAAAACCCTCTCTGTGTAACACCGCCGCCTGTCTAAGAAGGCGGGCACACAATAGCACTGATAATAATCCCTTCTACCATAATTTGATCAACTGTTGGAAAATTAGTTTTGAGAAGATTTGTCCTCTTTGAGATATTAGAGATGCTATTAGGAGGAGAGGTAGTCATGACGAGGTATCTGGTTGAAAAGGTGAAAGTGACACCTAGTGGAAACACAAGGGCACAGCATGTCAAGCTGAGCCCTGTCAACAGCTTCTCCCAGTCTGTCAACTACCAGATTATCTTTTTTTAGACTTAATTTGATTTGATTGGTGTGTTGCTTTTGTTTTTTCTCAGGTTTCTAAATCCATGTCTGGAGTGGTCAAATCAATGGATGCCACACTGAAAAGTATGAACTTGGAGAAGGTACAAGAATTGACTTGCATACGTGAGCGCAGACGGACGCGAACAAAGTGAAACCGAACGTGTTGATTTGAGAGTTCCTCTCTCCCTCTGCACAGATCTCTGCGTTAATGGACACGTTTGAGAACCAGTTTGAAACTCTTGACGTGCAGACGGCTCAGATGGAGGACACGATGGGCAATGCCACTACTCTGACGACGCCTCAGGTGAGGGCCGCCGTCCTCTCACATAGCAGGGAACACACACACACACACACACACACACACACACACTCACGTCGTTGTTGTTTGCTTGGCCCCTAGACGGAAGTGGGCACGCTGTTGCATGAGATGGCCGACAAAGTGGGGTGAGTACACCTGCAAACAGTTTGAAAAACTAAAATGAGCCATAACATTGATGGGGGAGAAACATATTTGCAGGGAATTAGACAAACAAAAACTAATTACATTTTTAACTGTAATCCTCTAGGTTGGATCTTAACCTGGAGCTTCATGCAGGCCAGATGTCCTCACTGGCTTCATCTGTGGCTTCGACAGAGCAGGTAACACGTCCACTCTTATCATTACGCTCTCGCTAGTTTTAAATAAAGAATTCACACATCATCTTTATTGTCTTAATGTTCCACATGAACTATTCTCACTGAAATCTAGATTTAAAGTCACACCCCACTGAAGCGCTCGCCTCCTACGATTGGTTAGGTGGCTCGAAAACATTAGTTTCTTCGGATCATCGTCTGTGGCCAGCTTGAAATATATATATATATATATATATATAACTGTTAACCTCTCTAGGACCTCTCAGAGAGTCATAGTGCGACATAGTGATCACACACCATCGACAGAGGAAACGTGGACTGCGTGGCAGGAAGTGTTTGAGTGGTCCTTCAAGATGTTTTGATACGTTTTCCATTACAACGACTCGCCACTGGACTTCAGTTGTAATCAACACAAAATCAAGCTGGCCACGTGCGCTGTTTGTGGAGGACATAACTTGCACACTTCTCATTTCAAGCCTCAACAAGGTTGAGTGATACTCTAAAGCAGCCCCCCCCCAATCACTGTTTTCACCTGTTTGGTTGTCAACAGGATGAGCTCTCCCAGAGGCTGTCCAGACTGCGGGACCACGTGTCACAGTGACGTTGGAGAAAAACAACAAGGTCGCTGAGGAGGGAGGAGAGTGGAGAGAGGAGAGAGGAGAGGGGCAGTGAACGAGTGGAGAATAAACAACAACAGAAAAGGTGCCATGTGCCCGGAAGCTCCGAGCTCCAGGTTTGTTCTGTCGAGAGCAGTAAAGGAAGCTGTGTGAGCAGCAGAAAGAGGAGACCGAGAGGAGCATCACACGCTGTCTTCCTGCCATAACAACGTTCATTTGCACATTTATATCTGACACGTATTCTGATCATGATTAGCTCAGCAATGGGACACTACTGTCCTGGCATGTTTCCTTATTTTAAGGTGGCACACGTTGGATCTGAATGGGATTTCTTTTGTTGGTGTGCAAATTGTTGAGGAAAAAAACTCACTACTTAATAGCTAATACGCCATTCCAAAGCTGTTAAACACTGTATATGAAATGCAAAGAGCAATCAATATCTATTATTTATTCACTTTACCGACTGATTGCCACAGGAGCACGCTCGTGTTGTGACTGCTGTGTGCTACCTGACGGAGGATGTGGGGGCCTCCTGTGTTGTTCTTTGACGGTTTGTGTTTTGGTTTTTTCGACGCTGAAACTCAAATTTATTTATTTTGTATGGTGGGAATTATTGTCCTTGTTCCTCCTTATTAAAGGACGCTGGAATATGCTTTGGTCATTTCCATGGAGCGGTAAACGGCTCTTTGTATGCAAAGACGGGGGAGCCATTAAAAGAGTTTTCAACACGTTTTACTTGTCCTGTTTTTTTTTGTTGTCAGTTGATAGCCGGGTTCTGGGCAAATGATGCATCCCAGCATGCCTCTCTTTCCCTCCTTTTCCATCTCACTACCCCTCCTCTTTTTTTTCCATCCAACAGGGAACAGATGAGAGGTCAAAGGTGTCACCTGTAGAGGAAGCGGCCCTCTGCCGCTCGCATGCCAGTGCCTCATTACACACAGACACACACACGCACGCACACACACACACACGTGCACACACAGTTCAGCACATCCCAGGGGGGGAGGCGTGACTCAGCTGGGAGCCATTACAGGTACTGTCCAAGCGCACGCACGCACACACATACACACACACACACACATACACACACACACACATATATCTACACGTGAACAGCCGCGTAGCTGACGTGAGTCCTCCGGAGAGACACTCAGCCACCTCTGACCCCTTTTTGTGTCCTTCCTAATCATCATCAGCACACACTTAACTGCATTCACAATCATCATCAGTGCCCCCAGACTGACACAAGTCTCCATTACGCACATGCTTCTTCATCACGTCCTCAGTTGCTGGGAGTTATCCGAGAAACACTGACCCCAGGTGATCCAACGGCTGTCAGTCATTTCTGCCAGGAGTTGGATCGCCTGAAATTAAAATTCCATGTCCCTCTGCTTCCAGAGCCACACAATATTAAGTTTGGTTTCAAATCTATTTTTAACCTATGAGTATGATTAAATCCGAGAGAGACGGTTGGGGCCTATTTTATCTCTATCGCTGTGTTTTGCAGAGATGCTTCCTCCATGTGCTGGAGCGTGCACTGTTCTTGGGGACATCTGTATATATATATATATATATATACAAACACAGATGTATATATATATATGTGTGTGTGTGTGTGTGTGTGCAAGTGGCTTTCCTCCAGTGCCGTCAACACCTCCTGGTCTGTGTTCCTAGAGGAGTGCTACTTGCTGACAGGCAGGGATCCGGTCGGCCGGTGGTCCCGTCCCTCTGCCCGATCTGTCTGCTTCTGCATGACGGGGGAAGAGCTGCTCACACACACACACACACACACTTACACACACACACACACGCTGGCTCAGTGAAAAAGCTCTAATTGCAAAAAGGGGGATTGGTCAGGCGACTACATGATCCACACACAGGAAATGAAACGGTACGCCCAGACAGTTAATCATGAGCCAGGACAAAATATATGTTGAGGCCGAGGTTTGTTTCTTGAAAAAAAGAACGGAATATCCGTTTTACAAGTCTGTAATTTCTGAATCATTTCCAGGTTTTCTAGAAACAACTATGTGATGGTTGAAGTAGAGACAGTTCACCAGGAACACTTTTCTTGATTTATTTCAATGAATTGATCATTTATGTGTCTGGCCAGACACACAATTAAACATGCAGTTAATAAAAAGTCAAGCTCCCGATAATAAATGCATAATGAATGAAGCTAGTGTTTCGAGCTGAAACAATATTAGTGGGCTGACAGAAAATTAATAATTGAGTAATCGTTTCTGAAAAACTTTCAAGCAAAGAATTCAGTAAAACTTATTCCGTTTCCAGCTTCTCACATGAGATGATTCGTTGCTTTTATTTGTCATATATAACTGAATCTAAGCAATAACATGCAGATTTATTGAAAGTGAAACTAATTGTCCCTGTAATCTTTTACCAAATTAGTTAATTCCAGTAAACTTTTTGCTAATTGCTTACCGCCAAAATACCCCAGTATATAACATCCTTATGTGTCAAATATCTTGCAGCTGCATATTTATGGTATATTATAGCTTCAAATGTGTGTTATTCTAAATTCAAATTAAACACACATGTATCGTACATAGTATGACTCGAAGGAATACTGTGTATATGGCAATTTATTCTTTGTGGAATACCTTTTAGAGTCGTTTTATTCTCACGATTCAACACGTTTTTTGTGTCGACAGTGAAGAAGCTCTCTGTTTGAAAGAGAGAGGACTCATAGAACGTGGTAGCACAGGCTCTTTTACTCACTTGGTCTTCTCTTCTCCTCCTCGGTCTCCCATTTGAAATATTCAATTACGATGCATGAAGGGTCAGGTCAAACACAGGAAGCCGAGCTGATTGGTTCTACTCGTATATCGACGGGCATGTGTGACCAATCGCTGCTGCCCAGGGCTTTCCCCAGTTTCCATCTGCAGCGGAGTGTATGTCTAATCGCTGCTGCCCAAGGCTTTCCCCAGTTTCCACTCACCTCTTGACCATTGCTTCCTGTTAGATGTGTTAACGCTGCTTTTAATCAGTTTTACTATCTCCCTGCACGCTCACACACGCTCACACGCACACACACACACACACACACACACACACACACACACACACACACACACACTCAGGGCGACACAGTTGGCCCTGTCCATCCCTGCTCTCCGCTTCATTAAGATTTAACCAATCTCCTGCTCACACCCGCACAACCTCTGTCACACGAACACACACCTGATCCTGGCGGCCCTCTGCTTGACCCTCACCTCACCCTGTCACCCGCCCTGATATCTCTTACAGTCAAACAAGCCGTGAACATGGACATGCAGCCTCGTCTCTTGCTCTTTATTGAGGCCGTCAGCGAGCTTCTTGTGGGGACTATGTGCCCCCCTTTATTATTACATTACGTTGCATCCCCTGGGAAAGAAATGAGAGTTTCTCTTTTACTATGTACTTCAGAACTGTAAAAAAAAAACGTCATGCCTTCTGGTCTTTTCTTGGTTTGG
>NC_046975.1:6904993-6922493 GCF_009769545.1 Cyclopterus lumpus | reverse complement strand
GCCCAACATGGAAATGACAGACAGTATCAAGTAACCGCCCCCGTTCATGTCCGTCTGCAGACAAAGGGCAGGCTGTTTGATAGCGGTGCACCTGACCGCCCGCTGAAACACGGGACCATCCCCCTGCCTCCAGTTCCTCAATTAGCTCCTTCCTGCCATTTCCACGTCCAGCGCAGCATTAGGCCGCCGCCACGCTCGGCCGTGACAAGTAAATTGCTGTTTGGTTACGACCGTTTGTCGGGAAACGGGCCATTTCCCCCCGCTTTGCCTAAACCGCTGATCCTTCGTGGGGAGGGAGGGAGGGAGGGATGGTGCAGGGTTTTGAGACTGAGTTGAAGGCAGGAATTATCACATCAGCGGCTGAACGGGCGTGCCCACTTTGGTTCGGACCAAAAACAAAACACAGCATTATGCCGGGCCGCAGTGGGCTTTCACTCTGGGCTCCTCGAGGCGCACTACGTCTCTGAAAGCCTTCCACATGTCTTCACACGGCCGCGTTGATTTACTGTTGATCCTGGAACAATGTTACAACCGGGATTACAGTGATGATGACACGGCTGCGAGGAGCCTAATAAAGGCCTCTGACGAATAACCCTTTCACCTCCGCGCGTCTCTGATTAGTGCCGTTATTGGTCATAAAGTGCAGCGGTGGAAAACGCCGCCTGAAACCTGGCAGCTGTTGTTCCTCCTCCTAAAATCACAGAGAGACCTGATGAGCTCATGTTATAAGTCGGGGGTGGCCAGGCCCGACACCGAGGCACAGCTGAGTTTAGAGGTCGAGGAACACAAAACACGCTCTGTTGTTCATCATGTCGGTCCTGAGACGTTTCTCATTCAAAATATTTCTTATTCCTGAGACACAGAAGCGTGCGTTTCTGTTTACACTGAAACACGGAAAAAGGTGTTACGTTGTACGTATACACTGTAAGCACGGGAACAGAACATTTAAAATGCTGGTGTGTGATCTGAACACAAAAATATTACTTTAATAGGCACTTATGCTCAGTTTAACAGTCATTCGTTATAACATCTATATTACATACCTCAGGTCCTATTGCTGGGGCTCTTTGGTAACACCATTACAGCGTGGGAAGTAGTTAAGGCGGAAAAGAAACTGTGCTCTCTGTCTACATTTTAGTTCACTTCAATGTCTGGCTTGTTGGCTCTCGTTGAGAGTCTGCAGTGAAGAGGAGCAGCTCGTGACCTGCTCCAGGATCAGTTCTTTGTGCTGGTAAATCCAACACAGCGTACGACGCCACAGTTTATCGCTCCTTTGGGTCTCGCTCCAATAGAGAATCAGGCCTCTCGGTTTTTGTTGCAATAAGCTTTTGGCTCGTTACATTCAGTGGGCCGGAGCCGGAGAAGTGTGGTCCAGCTGTCAGAGGCAGTGGTTGGTGGTCGGGTGCCACGGAGACTGGCGCAGCAGACAGTCTGTGGTGTTTTCGGCTAGTTTGGCGTGCCGGGAAATGGCAGCGAGCTGGGGGTTCAGGGGGAAGCTGTAGCGGTACAGACAGTAGGGGCCCGCAGAGTCAGAGAGATGAGGGAGCAGAGAAGGCCCCTGAGGGCTGAGGGGGCTGTGGAGGGGGAAGAGGCACGGGGAGCTCCCCGGAGACCCGAGGAGACACGGGTCCCTGCAATGGGGGGGTTTCTTTGCCTGCAGCGCCGTGAAGAGCGAGAGGTCTGTTAGCGGAGACAGCGGGGGCAGGCCTCTCAGTCGGTCTGCTCCCAGGGCGGAGAAGGCCCTGCCGGCCAGCGGGGAGGCCGGCGAGGAGGTGGAAGTCTTGCCGTAGAGGGGAAGAGCGAGGGCGTGGAGGGCGGCGTCGTGGCAGGAGAGCGCGGAGACGGAGAACGGGTGAAGGGATGCGGAGGAGGAGAGGGGGAGAAAAGTCTTTACACTGCTGGTCGGCAACCCCGAGCTCCCTGTTGGAATAATTACAAAAAATTAAAAAAGATGTCAGAAACTTGAATCACAAAGGCAAAACAAATGGGAGAAAAGTAATAAGAGCTGTACCTTGGAGCTGTATGGCGAATGGCTTGAAGTCAAAGCTGAGAGGGCCCCTCCAGGGATACGACTCCAACAAGCCATCCAACACTCCCCTACACACACACACATAAAGTGCGAAAGCATGAAAAAAAATGCTGTTTCAGGTATTTAAATATTGGTTCTGAGAGGTGTGAAATTCTGCACTACACATTTCAACTTCATGTGAAGGTTTTATGTGGTGTCAGATGTCAGTGGCTGAGTCTTAAACCCCCTCTCGGGTCCTAGTGGAGCGGTTTCTGAGCTCAAACAAGTGTTGGGTGAGGTTTGCTGTACCTATTCCTTCCTGGGTCTCTGAAGCCCTTGGCGAACGGGTTCCTGTCGATCTTCAGTTTGGTGATCTTGCCCCAGGAGAGAGAGGAACGGACACGTGTTAGAGTGGAGGTGTCAACTGTAAAGCTGAGCTCACAATGACTGCATCTCCCAGCAGCACCCGGGGGGCGAGGAGCCACGTCGAACAGGGTTGTTGGAGGTCGCACGGTTTTATTTGGTGCTTTAACGGGCTGTGTGGACTGCAGCGGTCGGCCCGGTCACAGCTCGTTATTGAGTTTCTGTAATAATACGTTTGCTGATCGTAAAAAAAGAGAGCTCTGATGAAGAGAGCTGGCGGTCCCCGCGGACGCCTCTGTTACTGGAGGAGCTGCAGCCAACAGTGGGGTCACACACACACACACACACACACACACACACACACACACACACGCCCCAGGGAAACTGAAAACGAGGACACTGCAGTTCATGATTTCGCTGAGACCACAGAAAAGTTGGCCCCCGATCACCTCCATAAGATTAAAGCAATTTCTGAGCTGTCGATTGGATCGCTGAGGAATATTACAGTCATTGAGTGCTTTCTTATTATTTATGGCACATAAAGGATGTAAATATGCAACATCAGATATATAACGGATTCATGCAGCAGCGAAAATCCAGATGTTTAAAACAGCAGATGTATCGTATCCTTGTGATTATGAGTGTTGGTGAGGCTCAGCCCCTGTCAGTGAGTGTCACCTGTTGGTTCTGGTAGGCCGTGACGGTGGTGAACTCCGTTTCTGGGAAGGAGAAGCTGTGGACTCCTTCAGCAGGCAGAGACTGGATCTGTGACAAGTCCATGCGAGGGTCGTGCCGGATGACGTGCACACGTGGCTTGTATTTATGCATCGACTGGAGAATAATCTGGACGGAGAGATGAGATGGAACTTTTTTTTAACAACAAACAACTAAGGTTTCAGTTCTGTATCATTAGTCTCAAGATTATAATTTTTTTCAATGAATTGATTAATCGTTTGGTATAAAGACACATCAGACAATAGTGATTTAGATCCATCACACGTTCCTGAAGCTCAAATGGATGTCATCAAATTGCAGTTTAAAAAAAAAAAGATATCCAATTTACTATATGAGACAAAGAGTTGAGAGGCTGGAATCAGAGAACCTTTGGCGTTTCTGCTTATAGAAGTCAACCATATTTAACTCCAATATATATATATATATATATATATATAGATATATATATATATATATAAACATTTAAAAACGGTGGGAATCGAGCACATTACTTTGGTCACACAAATGGACTACTGGGATATGTATCATATGAACAAAATAAAATGTAATGTAACAGACACCATAATCTATAACAACCCAATGCAAAATAATATTACAGTGGCTGTTACATACGTTAAAATGAATAGAGTTAGCTCAAATGTGCTATTCAATATATACAATAAATAAATCATAAAATATAATTAAATCAGTGCGTCGTAGAAATATTAATAAACTAACCATTTCATGAAAATTGACAGGATTTTAATTTGAAAAAGAAATGAATTAAATAAATAAGTCGAATTTCCCAAAATTACATTTTGCAGTTTTACTTTTGTTATTTGTTATTATAATTCATTTGTGTGCACATTTGCACACGTTTTTATTCATTTCATAAACAGCCAGAGTAAAATGATCAATCAAATGAATTAACAGTTTGACCGCTTTGTAATTCTAACGTCTACAAGAAGTTTTCCTTTTTACCTGTTAAAGAGACAATTAGAAAAAACTATAATACGGTTTCACGAGAAAAAGCAGATTCTTTCTAAAATTCCCAAAGCAGCTAAACTGTCAAAGAAAAAGACAAAGTGATCACTACAACATCAGGGATTTCTAAAGTTTCTACTGTCAATCCCCCAAACACACCAATTCCAGGGTTTTATAAACACGAGGATCAAGTGAAAAGCCACCTATCCTCCCCAGTCACCACATCTGTCACAGCTGTACATCACTGAACCTTTACAGGATTTCCACTTCCTTCATCAAGACAGAGAGGCCTTCCGGCTTTCCTCTCTGAGGAACCGTCTATTAGACGAGACATAGGGGTTCAAAATTGGACTCTGCTATATATATATATATATATATATTTAGAGAGAGAGAGAGAAATACCATGCAACTGTAATTAAGTACAGGAAATGTATCGAAATTATTTTGGGTTAAAACAAATCCTTTTACAAGACATTAAAATCATAACACCAAGAGTCATGAATATAACGGTGAGCCCCGTGGATCCTCTGGTCTCTGCGTATTAGTCGGACAGAAAAAGAGAAAAGAGTAAGAGAAGGCTGCGCATGCTCAGATGGGTTACCTACATGCCCCTTATCGTCCATCTCGTTGTTGGTGAGCTTGACCCGGTCAAAGCTGATGACCTGACGCATCCACGTCTCTCCGGCGCACGGCGAGTCCGGGTGCACGTAGAGCCTGGGAGAGATGCACGAGTGGTCCGTGTTTCCGGCCACCATCCACTGCGAGCTGTGGTACACGTACCTGCCGGCCGGACACGTGACAGTGAACAAACGAGCGGGACGGACGCGCCTGGAGTCCGCCTCATTGAATACACTCGCACACGTACACACCTGTAGCGTATACACTCGCACACGTACACACCTGTAGCGTTTGGAGTCCACGGGCATGACGTCCATCGCGACGTAGTACTGCTGGCACGGGTCCAGGTTGCGCACTTTGACGCGCACGGAGGGAAACATTCTCCTAGCGAGAGGAGAAGAAGCGCAGACGGTCATCCGATACATCCGAGTGGTGTTTTATTCTCCTTCAACTAGCTATATGGCGGACAAGGTCAGAGGGAAGGTCAGGGTCCTCGAGGGCCACGAGGACCACGAGGACCACGAGGGCATCTTCACTGTGGACATTTATCGGGCGCGTTCTCCACAAGGGAATAAACGGAACCTACATTTCAGCAGGTAGTCGTGTCCCGATAACTCATTTCTGGAATAAATACACAAACTGAAGAAGACGCACGTGACCTGCTATTACACTGAAATATGAAGTTTTTACCAGCTTATTTGATATTTAATATAGGTCTTCTTATAAATTGTGCCCCGGTAAATAGAGTTTTATTTAGTTCGACTAAATGTAATAATCCAACAAAACCTATTAAGTCTAATGTAACTATTTATGTTTTTTGTTTTGTTCCAAAAAGATCAGTTAAACAGAATAAATAGACCATTCATGTATATTTCTACATGTCAACCCAATCGCCGGACACATACTTATATTGTAATAAACTGCTCTACTTCTGATCGGCTGCAGCGCGCAGTGCCGTTTTACACCTGATAAACGGGCACGATGTGACCGCAGGACAGTTCATGTAAATATCATATCGTGTATCATATCACCGATGATGAACTGTACCGCTTGTATTTGATGTATAACCGACACCTGCACGTAAACTGTGACATGACTGAGAATGGAAGACTTTATTCTTTTTTTAAAACAAAATGTTAGGTGTTCCCTGTTTGAGTAAGGCCCTGAGATTAAAGACTACAAGTTTGTGTTTGTTTAAAGTATCATTATTTATTTTATTTAAAGAGTAAAATATCCGATTAAAAATCTCATCACGGCTATTGTTTCGTTAATAATTAAGTGCATTACATACCTAATAATATATATATACACACACACACACACACACACACACACACACACACATATATATATATATATATATATATATATATATATATATATGTATGAATATGAATATAACCAACTTTGCTGATTCTAAATTTATGCAAAAAGTTGCCTCAATTTTATCAAGTAGATCAAGCAGGATATTTTCATCAGTGCCGTGACTTTTATCCCCGGATGTGTTGGCCAAATAAGTTTGAAGGTTTTTCAGAACCAAAGCACCTTAAGGCCCATTTCAAGCAGCGTTAAGCCTCTTCGTCATTGCTACAGGTAACTGAACAACCCCTCTCTCTGGTCCAGACTGTTATACCTGCCAGCTTTGGTGATGATCATCTCGGTGCCGATATCGTAGAATCTCTTCCACAGCTCGGAGCCCTGCAGCTCTGCGCGGACCTCTCTGTCCGGGCGGCAGTCGCTCTCCTTCGGCTTGCTCTCCTCCCCGCTGCAGTCCGCCTCTTCAGCAGCAGATCTGACGGTCTGCCTCTCCGGGTCACCGGACGTGTCCTCTGCCCTCGTCGGTGTTGAACCCGCTGTCTTCATCTGGCTGACTGGATATTCGTTCAGGCCTGTGTGGGGCAAAGCTGGGATCAGTGAGGTGCAGAACAGAAGCCCGGTATCGTTTTTTATTTTTATTTAGGTCATATAGCTGCAACTTAAAGTATAGTTAATAATAAAAGATAATAACTCATGTATAGGCTCATAAAAAGGAACCGGACGTTGCTCTAGTTTGACGACTGACATGGAGAGCATTTGCTAAACTTAAAAAATAAAAATAAAAACTTGTATTTGATCATTTTGGTTTTAATATGTTAAAACATGAAGAAAAGTTGAATGGTTAAATGGAGTAAATGGAATAAACAAATGTCTGACGGAGCAAAAATAACTCGCAAACATGCCGACTGTTTTCCTTCAGCTCGTGCGTAAAATGCGTGTGTACATTAAAGTCACGAGGTGGTGGCACAAACAAATCCAGCAGTCCTTCTTTCTGCTTCCTCACCGGTGAAGATGCTCGTGTCTCCAGCTGAACTTGACTCGTGTTCCTCCGACACTTTCATCCTCTTGCAGGGTTTTCCGACCAGCGCCTCCACGGAAAACGCGTGAGCACGGGAACTCAGACCCTGCATCTTGGCGACAGATCCGGTCTTCCAGCGAGTCGTATATCCGTCAGAACTTTGACTTTGTCCCGCACAAGGTACGATGTCCCGGTGCATTCAGGACAGGACGGGGTTGAACAGGCAGCGGCAGCGGCAGCGGCAGCACCTCAGGGAGCCCCTCTTCTCTCACCGCGGCTGCGTGACGCTGCGTAATTGATCCGGTGCCTTCCCATGTGTTCTCCAAGACGCGCGCCCTCATCCAAAATTCTTGATTGTTGGCACGCCTCTCCCCCTCACTACAATAGTTTCCCCTCTCTCCCCTTTATCCGTTTCCGTGTCTCCTCTGTAATTCCTCTCTGCCTCACAGAGAGCTTGTTCCTCTGGTCCCCCTCTGCGCGTCACGGAGATGGGAGGGAAGAGCGCAGCGTGCATTCCTCCACATGAGCATGCGCTGCAAAAAGTATCCATTCTCAAAAGTATAACTAACCTTCATTTAAATAAATTGATGTCACCGCTAAAGTGAAGCAAAACATTGTTCTCTACAAAACAATCACATTTTGTTCACACGACTTTGAACGATGCAAAATGAGGCGGATCATTTCATCAGTATATCAACAGGTGCGCGAGTTCAGTTCTTTAATTTAGTTTATTTGCAAGGAAACGAGTTCAATTGTCCAACCAACTGCCATCTTCCGACTAGAAGGAGACTATTGAGACTGTAAATAACAGAACATATGTGTGTTGCAGTGCGCGCGCGCGCGGTCTGGGACTCTGCAGAACAACAAGAAGCATCTTTACGCGCGGTGCCACTGGTGGAGGATGAAAGCCTGAACGGCCAAACTTGGACTTGCTTTGTGGCATTTTGTAACATAATCCAGTTCAGTTGCTTCAAAAAAGAAACGTGAGTGGTAGGCCACATCATCATAATAGTAATAATAATAAAGGCAGAAAACATAAAGCTTTAAAGTAATGCAGGCAGGATGTAAATCTCCAGTGTGATTTATTTTAAATCTGTGAAGCACATCTCTTGATTCTTCAGCACAAGCCGCTCTTTGATTGACCTGCGTGTTGTCCATGTTGCTTCCCTCCACTTAGACATCCGATAGATAAATAGAATGAGCATTTTAGAGCTGGAGGGGGAGTCTAGGCACAAATATTTGAGGCTGTTAATTCAGACCATCTGGAGGGTAAAATATCTCCCTGAAACTCGCCGCGTTTCTGTTGAAGCTAACATTTCCTATATTAATCTGGAGGCTTTTCCTTAAAGCGGTCTCTTGTCTCCCGTTGCTCCGGTATAGAAGTGGGATTTTCTCCCCCCCCCCCCATTGACTTTGCGGTGCCCGGTGAGGGTGTGCGCCAGTCTGGTTCTCATAAATGCGGAGATCAGATGGAGTTCGGCGCACAGGGGGGAAACTGGGCCGTAATGACAGCTCGGGATTATTACATTACTGCTCGACATGAAATAGATCCACTTTACACAAATAAAAGTCAGCGAAGGCCCTATTTAAAATGTTTTTTAATCACATGATATAATTGCTGTGAGGAGAAAACAAATGAGGGCTGTGTTTACGGCACGGTTGGTTTGGTTGGTGATGGAAATCTCTGACAACAGCCGGGAAATGGAGAACTATGACCAACCGGAATCGCATGCTCTCTGTCATCATAACCTGTTTGAGGACTGCGGCCCGCAGGATTTATGTTTACTCTTTCCCGACTTGTCGTTTTCTCTCAATAGTGTAACTAAAGTGCATCCCAAACACGCGGTCGGGAGGAGAGAGTGCAACAGATCGGTGCGCGCGCGCGGCCCGCCGCCTCTTTGTGAAATAAAAGCCCGTGTCGTTTCCTTCCACTCAAAATTCGACAGATGATTATTTTTTCCTTCCCCCCTGTCGTCTTCAGCAGCCGGCTCATACATCTTCGTCATGGGATTACGGGACGTCGGCGGAGTGATACCGTGGACACAACAGGAAGCGGCTTCTCGTTGTTTGCGTGATTCGTAATCTGGTGCAAATCCGCGTTCGGGGATGTTTGGCACACGTGTTTCCCCTTATTAAGCACAATAAGCACGCTCGGCGGAAGAAAAAAGTGGGACTCAAATCCAATTTAGCACGGGCCTCGGGTTTCCGTCAATGCGGAAGTTTGACGACCTTCCGCAATTAGGCCTTCCGATCCTTCTTTGCGCCGGGAGGCCCGCTCGCATGCGGTTGATTTGCGTGTCCACCGCGGCCTAATTAATAATCATTGGGCAATAATTGGTTTGCAATTGGAATCCTACTGGTGCGCCTTCACATGCGCACACAACCAGCTGGCTCACGCGCAACACTTTAATCTGGACGGTACCTTAAACTTAGTTAATGCTATTTATAAAACATGCCTTTTATGACGAAAAAAAAACTGCTCCACTATTTCAATACAAACGTTTTGTTTATGACTTGATGACTGACACTTTAGGCTGTAGTGTGTGTGTGTGTGTGTGTGTGTGTGTGTGTGTGTGTGTGTGTCTGAATACTGGTGCCCAAAGAGTAATCACGACCAGCCGCACATTCATGGTAGGCGTCTGTCTGTACTGTATATGTGCACATGCTCACAAATGAATGCATGTGTCTGTCTGTGTGTGTGTGTGTGTGTGTTTATAAACAGGCCTGTCTGTCTGTTGCTCAGTGCTGAGTGGATGTGACGGGGCCCCTGATGGTTTGTTTTAAGTTGGATCCTGATGCTGAGCAGTTTGCATGCGTGGTATGTGTGTGTGTGTGTGTGTGTGTGTGTGTGAGAGAGAGGGTGACTCTGGGCATGGGCTGCTGGAGCGGATGTCCACTCACTGCCAAACGTCAAACTTCCTCCACCCCGGCTGCCATGACACGTGTAGAGTGTTTGAGTAGAGAACGCTGTAAACACTTAGCGTATTGTGGCTCTAATGGGAAGTGAGTCCTCTAGAGCTTACCTGGAAAACACACTCTACATGCTGAGACAATGACGTGCAAATGGTTTCCAACGCTGGCTACATAAATGTGATTCTGGATTTCAAGCTGCATGAAGGGCCGCATGTTTATTACTCGGGTTGTTACCGACTGCTTGTCCTTCGGGTGAGGAAGTCCCCGAAACACCCTGAGATGAAGAGGATGAAGGGAGCAGGCAACCAGTCGAAGCTTTTTACAACGTGACTGATTATAGTGACAAATTCCTACGACCCTGACATGTCATCTGCTCCGTGGTGTGTGTGGTGCCACATCTGCTACTCATAACCTCCTTCTTGTCCCTCTCTTGGGGGGTACAGCTGTCTGAGGCCTGTCGGGTGCCTGCAGGGATCCTCTCAGAAACAAAGTCTCCTCATGGCTGCTTCTTCTGCAGCAGCTCCAACGGGACTCTGATCACATCCTTCAGTCTACAGGAGCGTCAACAGTCTCCCTTCCAAATGGATGTTTCATCTGAATTGGCTGCTGATGACAAAGAGGAAAAAGACCACACGAGGGGCAAGAGTGTTCTATGGTTTGCTGCAGAGTGTTAATGATCCGATCAATTTCACCAAAATATTTTTTATTATCTGCCTCGTCAGCACGCTCCTCTCTAGAAATCAATCAAACTGCTTGTGAAGCATCTTTCATGCAGGTTAGTGCAGTTCAAAGTGGTCCACAGTGACTGGCACGAGGAACAGAAAAACAATAGAGACTGTCGTGTACAAATAAGAGTAGAGGAAAAATTAAATTACTTAAAAAATTTAAAAAAACTACTCCTACACCAACATAATAATATGATGAACCGATCAGTCGCTCGGTTGCAGAAACGCACAATGACACGTGGTTAACGTTGTGAAACAGTTGATCAGGTTAAGACAATGAACTACTTTAGGTTAAAATTAGAATAAACATTGTTGTTTGTGTTAAAATACCGTAGCAACGTAACGTAAGAAGCGTGAATAAATACGTGTTATTATAACTTTCATTAAAGGCAGTGTCACTTGCTCTGCCTGAATAAACATAAACATCCACATTGAAAAGAGATGTCCACATTCAAGGTATCCGTGGTTTTCAGAGACGTAGGCAACGCCAACATCTTTGCCTGCCCGGCACAAACCCCGACTGCAGCCATGGACGTGATACAGGAGGAAACCTCCGGGTCTGAGAAGTGAAGCCAGCCTGGAGGCCTTCGACGCGCCCACTTTTGGGCTATACATTTGGTTGTACTTAACTCATTTGGTCAATTCTGGTTGCAAAAAGCAAGATGGCGACAGCCAAAAAACTGCAGTCCAGAAACCAATGAGGCACGTCACAGTGGCTCCACTTCTTATTTACACTCCATGATAAGGGAAAGGAAATGGTCTCCAACAAATACACTATTTATACATTTTTGAGTCATGTTTGCTTTAAAACAGCGCCCAGCCGTGATTCATGGGTTTGTTGACTGTATGAAATCAAATAAAATGTACGAGCCATATCCTATCAACACTCAGCTGTTCTAAACTGGGTTTAGTCTCTCTCTGCTCTCCGGGAAAAACACGTCCGTATTCATTTCAGCCAATTTATAACTTTATGAGCAGCACGGTGGTCAAGTCCTTAAGAGATACACACATGTTGTTTGTGTTTCTGTGTTGCTAACGGCAGCTCTGCATTCCCTCAGTGCTGCACCTCTCCGGACCGGCAGCGCTGGAGCAGCCTGGGCACGGGGCCTGGTACGACCGCCTTCTCCCTGCCCACAGTGAAGGAAGATTTAATGGCTCATGTGCCACGGCATCCAGCCCTCACTGGCTCCCTCTGCCTCAGCCTGGCCCCGGCGGGTAACGAGGGGCGAGGGCAGGGGGGAAAACAGGAGAGGAAAGTCACAGCTCGGCCAAGACGCAGCCTCCTCCTCTCACCATGAGTGTGTTGTGAATTATCTTCTCACCCCCCCGCCCCATCCGTTTTCCTCTCTTCCTAAGCCTTTAGTTATCCCTTGCTACTCACCCTCTTCCTATTAAACACATATAGATCTTCATCTGTCCACATTGCTTTCATGGGGCCCGTTGTGAATCCGGCTCTATTCATCTCACTTGTTTGGATAGCTAATTCTTTTTGATGAAAATTGCTTTTTCTCTCTGTCTCTCTTCCTCTCTCGCTCTTTCTCTCTCCCCCTGACTGCCAGTAACTGTGTGGTTAATGGTTGTGGTAAAAAGAAACAAAAACAGACGTAATTGATAATGAGAATCAGACTCATGTGAGAATCTCAGTCGACGCCTTCTCTCGCCTCCAAAAGGGGCAGCTCTGCCAAGCCGGACCCGTCCCAGAAGCATGTCTCGGGGTGGAAAACTAATCTGCACGGTGTTGGAGAGTTATTTCCTAATCCCCCGATGTGTAACTCGCCCATTCTGTCGGACTGTTTGGATACAATAATGGATAAAAGTGAACAACGCCAGCACTGGAGCACAAACATGTTTCCAGGCGGCTGGCGGACTTGAGCGAGAGTTTGGCATGTGGTGAGGGCTCCTATTGGTGTTGTGAACATGCATGGTGAGGGGAAGTAGTCATTATTGAGGGGGAAACCATCATTTTGTGTCTATACAGCATGTAGTGGGAGGTTGTTGAGGAACCCCCCCACACACACCCACATGTCTTTATCTGTTTTTGTCCCACTGAGCGAAATCCCGCTGAACACAAATATGTTTTATCAAAGCCCGGCCACAGCGGAGGGGAATTATTTTTAGATTGCCCTGATAAATGAGGGGTTTCATATATCTGGATGTGGTTGGCGGGGATGAAGAGTGGACATTTCAGAGAAAAGAGAGAAAGAGAGGAGAAAAAAAAATAGAAAATCTGGCAGAGCCACAAAAGCTTTTAAAACAACATGTGAAAAAAATCTGCAGTTCTTTAACAGTTAGCTTGTCATTTTTATTTGCCTCTTCAGATGGTGGCAGCGGTCGTCTTTCAGGCCGTGCCAGCTGGGATTGGCTGCTGGCTGGAAGGCGCGGGCCTGGCCCCGGGTAGCGCTCTTATTATCATCACCACACACTGTAATTCACATGTCAATCACAGCCCGGAGCGGCACAGGGCCGAGGGGAGAGGGGCTGGTTAGAAGGGGCCGCCGACTGGGGTGATGGACCTGACGGGGCGGGGCGGGGGGCTGCACGCTGCACGCTGAATACTTCCAGCAGGCCCTAATCGGACCTTTCATTCCCTCATCTCTGCAGAATGGGCCTGGATAGGGGCATGATTGGATATACAGGTCTGGCCAAAGACCTGTACGGGCCACTGTGAGAATAAGGAGTGTCCTCCGAGGAAAATTAAACCGTCACACTTTGGCACGTCTGGCGTGGCTCGAGTTAAGACTGGAGAAGAAGGGTGTAGGCGGGATGAACGGAGAAAAAACTGATTTTAAATTAGATGTCCCCTAATTCCAGTGTTTTGCAACTCTATTGGTCGCAGCAGCTCTTCGTTAATTCAAACTCAGCCTAGTTAGAACTAAATGGAGATACTCGCTTCATTCAATGAAAACAAGGTTGAACAAAATAATGATGCAAACTGGGAGGATTTAAACTTACATTTCACGAAGTAACAACAAGTCTAAAATCACAAAAGGTTCTGCCAATACAATTCTGCCGAACGATCAGGTAATCGGATTCACTGCATGACTAATGATCTTGGAACCCAACAGCTATCGGTCTGATGGATATCTCGGCCAAGAATGTCTTTTCCTTGTGTGCTGTGCACTGTTTACACTCCAATTATCAACTTGAGACGTGAGACTGCAGCTGGAGTGGAGAGACGACGTGTACGACCAGATTGTTTGACAAGGAGACGGGAAGCTGAATCTAAAGCCGTCACAATCTTACTGCATGGCAGCCAGTGGGTTCCCATTTGGGCCCATGCTTTCTGGCTCTTATGCTCTCCCCTTAATGCTGCTGCGTGATTGGTCAATAGTACTCGCAATAAAAAAGAAAAAACAGAACGCTTCCGATACCAAAATCGTGTCCTGTTGCCCACAGATTCAGTTTTAAAATAAGAATACTACGAACTCCTGCGTTACAAAAAAAGGAACAAAACAACAAAGTGGTAAACGCCTATCTGCAGGTAACTGCTTCGTAGCTAACGCTAACGTTAGCTTGCTAATACAGTACGACTCGTTCAGAATAAAAAAGGTGATCTTTGACATATGAACGGACACTTCACAATTTCACAACAATAATAATTGAACCATAACTGAAATTGAATAAAACATTTGTTCTAAGTTAGATTTTGAATAATCAGATATTTTACACTTTTACACAAACTGCTCGAACCCCACTAACAAACTTATTTACGAGCAGCTGGTGGGCCTTGCCATCACCAGTGATGCACTGTGACACAGCACCTGTGGACATGAAATCCACATCGTGGTTTTGACATTGATATCTGTAGAAACCAATTAACCCTGCTGCACAACAGAAGTCAGTCTTCAGAAGTCTCTTTAGTCGTATCCAGATTGTCCTCACATGTATAGAAACACATTTTCACTTTCCTTTGGACTTTATTCCCACCCAAGGAAACTTTCTGCAGCCCTGGAGAGACACTATAATTTAAATGCTGCCGAAATGGGAACTCAAAAGACAACATGCTATTTCAATCAAAAGCCTAGCTCTAGCCCAATCATCCGGACTGCCAAAGTGTGGTGTAACTCACACACACACACACACACACACACAGAGAGAGAGAGAGAGAGAGAGAGAGAGAGAGAGAGAACATGCCAACGTGTGGTTTGTATTCACGATGCCTTAATGCCTTGTGGTTAATGCTCTATCAGGGCCATGAGAAATGATTTATTAGTGGCTCCCGCCAGTATTTATAGATAATGAGCCTCCGTCAGTGTTAATAAAGTGATCCATTCACAGCACTTCTTTAAGGGATTACTGTCACTGCTAAACAATAGCTTGTCCTCCATAGATAGCCTTGTGTATTTTGTGTGTGTGTGTGTGTGGGGGGGGGGGGGGGGCAATCCATCTGTCCTTCTTAACCCCGGGTCATTCATTAAAAGATACACATTGATCTTCACTCCTAACTTTCTAATTATTGTTGCGTTCAAACATTAGTCTCCTTTTTCTTCAGGCTCCACTGATCTGTTTTCATAGAGGCTGCTGTTGCCGTGGCTGTGGGTGTTGGAGAAGAGAGGAGCCGCATGAATACGTGATTCCCTTGTAGGCCGACTGTACGTTTGTGCTTTTATCTGTCTATGTGTCAGTCACACGCACAGCTGTGGGGGGGTGGTAGTGAGGATGAAAGGGACACGTGGAGACACATGAGCATCCTGGCAGCAAAGTGTGTTTGTGTGACATCATTCTGTCTCCCTCTGGTTCCAATCAGTCTATCCTCCCCTTTTAATGACACCTGATGGATTAATGACTGATAAAGAGTGTGTGTGTGTGTGTTTTCTAGGGGCCCACAGAAAGCTCGCAATCAGACATCTCTCAAATTAGCGCTCCATAACTACATCCTGAGCAGGGCTTAGACTTTCAAGCAAAGTCCTTCCAGACAGTCACACACACACACACACACAGACACACACACGGGCTATCACTTTCATCCTCAGTATATCACATCACGTTTGTCTTCTTTCTGGCATGGTGAACTTTGACATGGTGAGAAACGGTGTTGGGGATGTCATCAATTTTAGCAGCTTACTCTTCTATCCTCCAACCCTCCCCCACCGCCAAGCACACACACATGCACACACACACACGCACACACACACACACACACACACACACACACACACACACATACACACACACACACACACACACACGATGATGTTGGTCATTAATAGAAATAGTAACTTATGACTTATTAGCAATTAATAAAACCAAGGCTCATTAGTGAGTTCTCGTCAAATTTTAATCGAAAGAATAGACTTTGACCAATACATTTTTTTTTTAGAATCACATTAAAGTGAGTAGAATAAAGATTTGTTTTGCATTGACCGATGATTCCTGTCTTCATCCTGCAGTTTTATTTTAATCCACAAAATATTCACTCTCGTGGTCTTTTGGGAGCAGTTGTTGAGTGTATTGCTCAGTGGCACTTGCTGATGAAAAGGGGAGTGTCAGTTTCCCCAAATGGTCCCCTCCATATGAACCAACGGCCTTACAGCGGCCTCTTCCACAACCTCTGCAGGCTCCTAAAGCTCACAGTATTGTGGGCCTTTTAGAGTCCAGGTGGGGCTTTCAGCCATAACAGTTCCAGTCTGTCAGTCCTCTGCATTGCCCGCTGTATGATGTGAGGATAGTTACTCTCTGAGTTCAATAAAGAAGCTGAAATAAAAAGCCTTGACACGACCCCTGTGTCATATTGTGTGCATGTGTGTGTGTGTGTGTGTGTGTGTTTTCTGCTCCTCCTGTGAACCTGACAGAGGTGACGTCACTGAATCTGGAAGTGATTCGGCCAGACTATGATGCTATTGGCCACAATTCAGAAGAGGGTGTGTGTGTGTGTGTGTGTGTGTGTGTGTGTGTGTGTGTGCGCTCTACCAACGCAAAGTCAACATGTCCGAAGTGTACATGTAACCCTCTGGAGCCGTCTTGTGATGAGGTAATTTCCCCAGAGTTCAACCCTCCGGAACATAACAGACATGTGTCCATTTCCATCCCTCCATTCTTTTCTCTGTTCCCTTTCATCCTGTTGGATTCTTTCCCTTCTCCCCTTTCTACCTGTGCCAGTGGCTTACCTTGAGTTGTCCTTCATTACAGAGGCTACATGTGTGACCCATCTTTCTACTTTCTATCATACCTTTTGTTCTCTTCTGCACTCCTGCGCTTCAAAAAACCTTTCATGCCAATCGTCTTCTTCTTCTTTTTGGCTTTTCACCACCTCTACAATAAATCAGGCAGACAGAATGGCAACATTAGGTCACAGGTTTAGAGAAGAAGAAAAAAACACACACATTCTTCTTGAATACTGTCATAAAAAAAATCATATTCCATGTTACATCATGTATTATTTTAGCCTCAATAAACGACTCCAACACCTCTAAGAAAAAGGTGTTAAAGTCCAATGCTTTTGTAAAAATAATTGAACAGCTTCATTGCTTTGGAACCAGCTCCTAATAAGTTTAAACTATTTTCAGGGCGTTGATTGTTTTTACTAGCGCAGCTGAAGAATGAAAGGAAAGTGGGAAGGGAGCGGCGATGTCACGCAGCAAAGGGCCACATGGACTTGGGCCACACATGAGGCCACATAACGCCACACACACATCTGGTGTAGTCACCAACTATCTAAGGTCACCACACCATCTGACAGTTAGCTCACTGACATACGACCCTATTGAAGGGAGGAGTAAAAGAGTTTAGCTCATATGAAACATGGTTGACACATTTGAACCACCTGATAAAATGTAGTGCGGAATAATGATAATGAAACCTGAAAATGATTTAAATCACCTTTCACCAAAATAACACAAC
>NC_046975.1:6767493-6899993 GCF_009769545.1 Cyclopterus lumpus | reverse complement strand
CATGAGCAAACGGTACAGCGGCATTGTGTTGTCTCTGTCGGGCCGACGCGGTAGAGGCCGCAGGGGAACCCCGGCACCACGGAGCTGCAGTGAAAGACCGGTTGAAGCACTCGTGGTTGCAGAAGCAAAGACCCACCACATCACGTGTTGACAACGTACCTCGGTGGAACATGCTGATTTCTTTTCCTTTGCTCACCCAAATATTCCTAGTGCAGCCAGTTCATGCTGATTTATCAAGGGTTGAAATACACGTGGTTAAAGGGAAGACAGTTTGGACCTTTTTTTAGAAGAAGTAAATCGTTGAATCCCAAACAATGATTTGTTCACCATGAAGTCATGATGTTGAATGTGTCCGTGTGTGCGTCACCGTGGTTTCGTCTGACCCCCAGAGGCTGTATCACGGTGCGATGCAGTTCAGTGACGTGTCAGCCGGAGCCGGGAGAGAGAACCAGCCGTACTACCTGCCGCAGGTGGAGGAGGAGGTGGAGATCTCTGACAGCATGGCCGTCATCAGCGTCCCGCCTCCCCGCTTCAGACCCGGGGACCCTGCTTACATCCTCCACGACTTCAACAGGGTAACACACGTACAGTACCGCACCCACAGTACTGCAGATGCTGGTCTGCTCCTGGTAATGTGGTTTAAATTATCTCCTGATTGCTGTGTGTGTGTGTGTGTGTGTGTGTGTGTGTGTGTAGAAGCTGACGGCATATCTGGACCTGACTCTGAGGACCTGCTTTGTGATTCCTCTGAACACCTCGGTGGTGCTCCTCCCTCAGGACCTCATCGACCTCTTCTCACAGCTGATGGTGAGTGTTGATCCGCCTCAGGATGCAAGCGGCTGCTGGAAGAGACCTGGCTCGGATGATGGAGGGAGAAACTATACCGGCACACAGAGCTCTCACTCGAGCTTACGCATTAGCCCGAATATTAAGGGCTAAATATTACCTGGGGATATCCGGGGCTTTTATAATAATTCCTGAGATTGTCTGTTTTTTAATCCTGCCCAAATCTGTCATGTCTGTCATTTGTAGAGTAAAAATGTCCAGCGTGCCTCATCTTCCCCTGACCCAGACATTCTGTATTACTCACACTGCATGAGTAACCTCCAGCAGAATTCAGTATTCACATTCTCTTTCATTGTAGTTAAACATGTGATGGGAAAAAGAGTGTCAGTACATGTGTCTGTTGAGTGCTGCATGGATGATGTATTTTTGGAGGCATCACACAGGTTCCTCTTGACAAACAGACAATCTGATTGGGGGGATGTTGGAGTTTCTGATACTTGCATGTGTTCAACCAGACGAGCTTCACAAGTGAATACCACCTCTATTGTTTTTGACGAATGAATGAAATCGGCAAAGTAAAAAGCTAACGTTACGGTATAATCAAACTAACTTTCTTTACTTTACTTTTAAATCTATTAAGCTTGTGTTAACCACATACTTTATTTTAGTATACAACCACAAACCCATTGTTGTGTCACAAGGGAACAGGAAGTGCAACACTGCCGACTCATTCCCGGGCTGTATTACTCATTCCTGCATGTGTTGGCTTCACTGAATCCTAAAGGTAACGAGACTAAAGAGTCTACAGACACAGCGGCGCTTTGAGCTAGATGCTAACGTCATGCTGATGTTTAGCAGGTATAATGTTTACAACGAGCAGTTTAGCACGTTAGCATGTTGCACTTGGCACAAAAACACAAAGTACAACCAAGGCTGAATGTCATCAAGTTGTTATTCATTAAGCAAAGTTATTTGTTTGCAAATTATGATGAAAATGTGAGGTACCGGCCACTGCCGTCCACAAAGCCGTGATGCTAGCCTGGCAAAGAAATCGTTGCATTTTTTTTAATCGCGCAAATAGTTTTCGACTGGTAGAATATGCCAAAGAACAGTCCGACTGTACGGAGGCTCGAATAGTTCTCCACGAGTTCTCCACCATGACACGTTGTGGTCCGTTTGGTGTTTGGTGGGTGGTGCAATCAGCAAATGTCACAATCCAATGTGGAAATGTTTTCATAGGATGCGAAAGTTTGAGGGTGATTAATTAATTTGACCCAGTCCTTCCCACTCTCAGTTAGTTTCACGCTTGCTTGCAGTCCTTTCCCCTGAGCTGCTTCTCTCCTGAGGAAGACAAAGGAGTGCTTTGTATCGTCATTCCTTCTTTTCCGTTGTATCTTTTTGTCCCAGTCCGGCTCTTACCGCAGCTACTTGGTGCACGAGGACCTGGTGGTGACGGAGCGTATCGATGACATCAAGCCTCTGGGCTTCTACATCCGCCGACTGTGCGATGGGAAGGAAACGTACAGGATGCAGCGCCGCTCCAGCCTCCCAGGTCTGGATGGCACTGCACAGCTCAAAGATATTTTTAGTGCCTGCCCGTATTGATAAATATTGCACTGATCAAATTACCTCCATTGTCAGTGCAGAACACGACCATAGAGGGGGGGGGGGGGCTGTAATTATAACGTCTTTACAGTTTTGACCACTATTAGTCAAAGCAAACCGAATAGGACTGTGTGTACCGATTCCTTCTGGTTATCAGGTGGTAACAAGACTGATGTTGATCTCCAGCCCTGGTGTCTTTGTGTCTGCCAGGTGGAGGCATCCAGAAGCGCTCCGCAGAGGAATGCTTCACCATCCACCACTTTGAGAACAAGTTTGTGACGGAGACCCGGATCTGCAAGGCTTGATGGGAAAGCGCCGAGCATCGGTCAGGGAGCAAGTGTGAGAGAGAGAGAGAGAGAGAGAGAGAGAGAGAGAGAGAGAGAGAGAGAGAGAGAGAGAGAGAGAGAGAGAGAGAGAGAGAGAGAGAGAGAGAGAGAGAGAGAGAGAGAGAGAGAGAGAGAGAGAGAGAGAGAGAGAGAGAGAGAGAGAGAGAGAGAGAGAGAGAGAGAGAGAGAGAGAGAGAGAGAGAGAGAGAGAGAGAGAGAGAGAGAGAGAGAGAGAGAGAGAGAGAGAGAGAGAGAGAGGAGAGAAAGAAGAGAGAGAGAGGAGAGAGAGAGAGAGAGGAGAGAAAGAAGAGAGAGGAGAGAGAGAGGAGAGAGAGAAGAGAGAGAGAGAGACCCCTGCACTCCAGTTTCTGCCTCCCTCGCTTTAAACCCCAGTGATAAGTGAATTTAAGTTCCAGCGTTATATAGCCTAACCACCCACCCCTGAACCTGTATAAGTCATAGCTCTCTCGCTCAAGTATTCACTAGTTAGTCTTGTACTAATAACCAGCGTCAGCCTGCTAACTTACAATATACTAAGTTTCATTTGTTTTGTTGCTTTCTGTTCTGTTGCCGTAGCTTCCTGCTGAATTATCTCGTCGTCGTTACTGTATTACAACATCCACCGCTTGCGTCCTTCCACCCGCAAGGAGGTGAGAAGTCATTCATATCAGAGCTGTGTGTCGGTCTGCTGCTCCCACCAGTTACGGGGTTTCCACAGCAGCAAGACACACCGTATGTTATAGTGGGATATAGCACAAGCCACCCAGGGAATGTAAGTACGACACAGGTACGTGCGACACGGGGGTCCGTGTGCGCTATGGAAGGCACCAGAGGGGCTCGAGCCCACGAGCTTTCAGTCACCCTTGTTTTCGTAGATATTTCCCAGAGTGCCCCGCTGCTCCCAGAGGCCTCTGCTGTCCTGCTGTGTGATGATGATTTGTTTGATGTTCTAGATGGTGAGCGGTCCAGCACCCTATCAGACTTGTGTGTTGTGTAGAAACCTCATGCGTGACAGGAAGCTTGGAAGGACGCTAAAAAAGGAAGTTTCACCAAATTCTAAAAAACACTTTTTTAAATATTCTTATTTATGAATCTGAGCTGACGCTTGATATCGTTGGCTGCAAGTTTTGCAGACCTCTATATATTTGAAATTGTTACGGGAACAATATGTTTGTACAGAATCCGTCAGTGAATTTTGAAAGCCCTTAAGGAAAAGCTTGAAAGTCTGAAACGAAAATGGCCTTTTGCCAAATAAGGTCAAGTGGTTTTCAGTGGTTTCCCACTCGATGCCTGCACAGAAAGACAATCAGACAGGAAGTGTGTGTGTGTGTGTGTGTGTGTGTGTTTGTGTAAAAATGTGTCTGTCTAACAGATACTAGACGATTAGATAAAAAACAACGTTGTGTGCAGCTACTGAAACATTCACTTTGTCGCTCAATAAAGTTACATTTCTTTACCTACTGAATATGTTTGGCTGTTTGTTTATTATTACCAACACGTCCCAGGTCATCAGGAACTGGAATCTAGAGGGGAAAGTGTGGCGGGTTCAGGGTCTGCCTGCATTCTGTGTTTCCTGGTGTTTATTACAATGTTGGCACTGAGCACAAGTGCATCCTTCATAACAGGAACAGCTCACTCTTAATCGAGGTCGTACGAATTTATGCACCTTTTTTATTGAAGTATAAATAGAAAAATCACATTTTGAAACCCCCCCCATCCCATCTATTCATGTACTCTGTGTGTGAATGATTTGTCCCTGGTCTTAAGGCGCAAAGTCTTTATCTCAGGGTTTAGTGGTTGAGATCAACTGCGGGTCCTTCAACAAGAGAGCCGACTGACGGCAGCCTAGTCCCCCTCTGGCTTCTCGGTGTCCTAGTCCCCCATGTGTCCTAGTCCTCCTCGGTGTCCTCTCCCCCAGTGATGCAGGACAGGCGCCTGCTGAGGCTCATGCTCTCTGGTATCTCTGGCTTGCTCAGTCGCCTCCAGAATTCATCGGTTGTGAAATAGTACATCAGTGGGTCCAGGCTGCAGTTGAGGCTGGCCAGGCAGAGGGTGACGGGGTGACATCGGAAGATCAGGTCCCTGAGGGCGCAGCTGCTCAGAGCTTTGGCTTTGACCAGGAAGTCCAGGGGCATGGTGACATGGTAAGGAGCGAAGCACACCAGGAAGACCAAAGCACAGCTCAGCACCATCCTTAACGCCCGCTGCTTCTCCCCGTGGTCGGGAATGGCCCCCGCCGCGGACTCCCGGAGGCTCCCAGCGGTCAGGCAGGTGCAGCCCAACACCAGGATGAGGGGGATTATGAAGCCCAGCAGCTCCGCCAGGACCAGGAGGGCCCAGACCGCTGGGACGCTGATGGCCCTCATGGGCAGCTCTGAGAAGCACATCGAGGTGGAGTTGGAGTCGGGTCCACTGCCGGGGTTCCTCAGCAGGGGGAAGGGCAGGCAGCACAGGCAGACCAGCAGCCAGCCGAGGGCACACACTAACCAGTCTCCCTTCCGCTTGGAGGAGTTGCACCTCAGCGGACGCATGATGAGTTCACAGCGGCGCACGCTGACGCACACCAGGAAGAAAATGGAGGCGTACATGTTGACGTACTTCAGATAGAAGCAGATCATGCAGAGGAACTGGCCAAAGGGCCAGGTGTTGTTCAGGTAATAGTAGATCCGCAGCGGCAGGGAGAGCACCTGAGGAGAGCGGAGAGTTAGTCCAGATGGTTGTGGACAAAGAATCACAAACAAAGTCTCAGGTGACCTCTTGATCTCAGCGTCGACTGACCTTTGGAATGCATCTTTTACACAATCTATCATTGGACATTAAATAACCCCCGCGGTTTGAACTGTACAAAACAAGCAACTTTGCGTTATAGCAATTGGCATTTTCCCTCATTTAATAGGTGAAAAAAACACTTTATTGTAGTTGTATGCTTATATAAGGACACTTAAAAATGTCTATTAATGCAATTTTATTAATTAAAGAAGTTCTAAGGATAATTATGAATATATATATTTATAATTATCATATATATACATATATATTTACATATATATATATATATTCACATTATTTAAAATGTCGTAATTTGTACACCTATATGAACAGTCGTCAATCATTTATTAACTATGTACACACCAGTTATGGACGCGTCATTGGTGAGAGGTTTTTTAATGCTAGGACATTCATAATTAAAATGTCCTTACAACTACATTGTATGTGTTACAAACAATCACAGGAAGTAGAATGTACTACTTCTAAATCCTTTTGGGGGGGTTAAAGTAAAGTTGTATTAGTTCAACGGTTATTTAAAATAAATAGTGGTGAAAATAAACATGAGTTTGCAGCTCACCGTTCACTCAGAGGAGCAAATAACATCATCAGGAAATAACAGTGATACAAAATATGTTCTCAGTCAAATGAGATGAGAAAGGAGGATGATAAGGGTGTTTACCTGCAGCAGGTCGGCCACAGCCAGGTTCATCATGAACACCACAGCCTTCTTGGTTTCTTTGACGTAAACCTTGAACACCCAGAGTGCCAGCACATTACCCAGCAGGCCCGGCACTAAGATCACGCTGTACACCACTGCGTACACCTGGTGCTGGTACACCTGGAAGTCTTCACTTCTTTTACAGCTTTTGGTTTGGTTCATCTTAAGCCGAGAGCTGTTTGCCGCCTTGTGAACCAACGGGAAAGGCTTGAATCAGCAAAGCTGCTCGTGGTCTGGTGACGGGTGGGTTCGAGGGTCCGTGCTGTCCATGATGGCGAGGAGGAGTTCAGTGAGTGAAGTCGAAGTGTGTTCGGCGCTGGCAAGCTGTCGACGTTTCAGACCCTGCTCGATCCCGGGAACACGGAGTCCTGGTGGAGGAGAAAAGAAAGAGGGTGGTGTTAGTGTGGCTGTAAATGTATTTCTGAATGGCAGCATGTTGCACAGACAGCCATCAGCCCCCCCCCCCCCCCGGTCATATCGGGCTCGGGGGTTACCAGGCCAGAGCAGGACATGAAGTGTGTGCGCATGAAGAACGACACGTTTTGTTGTGGTGAATGTACACTTTCCCAATAAGTACATTATGCTTTTTGACATTTCCAACAGCACAAAATAAAAGTAATTTCAAAATTATAGTTTAAAATATATGTTTTTTAACCCTGATGAACTTTTATTTTTTTTGTTTATTGAGTTTAACTTGAAATGGAAACACAGTCATGTCTGGAACTGAGCCTCCAGCTTGTAGGCGTCATCTAACCACTGCTGTAAACACAACGCCCATGGGTGTCCTTACCTTTTGCTTTCACATATAAACGGTTTAAGAGGATACAATGTTCGTCCAAGTTTTGAACAGTTTGGTCTCTTTTTGTTTTCTAATCCTATAGCTAATTATGGAACAGCAAAATAAAAAGTTGTGGTTAACGCAGTCGGTAAAGTAGGTTACTGTTGTTAGATAGCAAGTGAAATGACACTGACTACACACAAGATAATAATAATAATAATAATAATAATAATAATGCATTTAATTTATATAGCGCTTTTCATAGTACTCAAAGACACTTCACATAATTAAAACATCCTAAAAGCTAAAAATAAATAAATAAGAATAGCTAAAATACAGGTAAAACAAATAAAACAAATAAATAGGGACTTTGAGTCGCTCGGACCCTGATAAGAAAACAAAAACAAAAACAAACAATCACACATTAAAAGCAGTTCTGAACAGGTGGGTTTTGATTTGGGATTTGAATGAGGAAAGATCAGTGCAGTCCCGAATGAGTTTGGGGAGAGAGTTCCAGAGGGAGGGGGCAGATATGGAGAAGGCTCTGTCCCCCCACGTCCGGTGCTTGGTCCTATGTGGGATGGACAGGAGATCGGCATCAGAGGAGCGGAGCTGACGGGATGGAGTGTGGTGGTGGAGCAGGTCGGTGAGGTAGAAGGGGGCCTGATTATGGAGGGCTTTGTGAGTGAGGAGAAGGATTTTGTATTGGATCCGTTGTGGGACGGGGAGCCAGTGAAGGCTCTGGAGAACAGGGGTGATGTGATCACGGGAACGGGAGTGGGTGAGCAGGCGAGCAGCAGAGTTCTGGATGTATTGGAGTTTGTTTAGGATTTTGGATCACGTGTTTTCTGAGAGAAACTGATTATTGTTATCGCCAACAGGAGAATTTTACAGTTTACGGTGTGTTTGGCAGCTAACAGCTAACAGCTAACGGAACTACCAGTACACACACTGCAACCTCGCTGCTTTGAATAAAGTGTGTTGTACAACGCCATACAGTCCAACTGTGTTTAGTTAGCCAATTATGGGATGTCTTTCAAGCAAACATTAGCAGTTGTCTCTGCAGCCACCTGGAGATCTGCACTTTACTGAGTGCATCTTTCCAGTTATTTATCCCTTTATTAACTGTCAGACACGCTCCATCTTCTTTACACGCGTAGTACACAGATCCTTCTCTTGAGTAAAAGTACCAGAACATCAATGTAAAAATACACATAAATGTCCTGCATTAAAAATCTTCCTCACTAAAAGTACAGAAATGTTAGCAGCAAAATGTATTCAGAATACTAAAGTGTGCCTCCTCTCCTGCCACTCTCCCGGCTCCCTCCTGCTTACGGCTCATTCACCTCACCTGTCCAGTCTGCCCAGCGGCCTCCCATCAACTCCACAGGGCATCTACTCCGGTCCTCTGTACACTCGCTGCCAGTCTAACCTACTGTGACAGTTTATATTTTCATGCCTCAGTAGTTTTCTGTGTTTTCTTTGTGTTGCTTCAGAGCCTGTGACACTAACTGTTATTTTTCTCAGAAAACAGTCAAATAAAATGCCCTCACAATTCTACTTCCTGGGGAGGATGTTAACGAGCAGAGGAACTGAAGAGACACAAACTCTTCCACTTTGGCCTCTGTTCTCTGACTCCCCTTTACCCTCATTCACAGTGCTGAGAAATATCTCCCAGTGGACCCTCAGCCACCCAGTTATTATTTTCGCCTCACTGACCTTTGACCTCTGTGTAACTGTTGGAGTGTGATTCTTCTTTTTCATTTATCTGTTTGCACGTACCGTATGCTTCTCTCAGTGGCTGTCCATACGGTCTTCATTGTGTTATCTCTGTTTTTTTTGTTTCCAGTGGCGTAACGTGGCGTGCACATTGATGAGCTCTCAAGGCCCTTATGTGACGTGCAGGAACTCCACATCATCTTAATGCGACATCATCATACGTCTTTGGGTCTCGCTGATGTTCGACACCCCTTCCTCTAAGACTCACCAGATCTCCCCAGTGTAAAAATCACTATTTCATGCAGTGATTCATCCCTCTGTGGGTTTTTGGCACCTTATCGCTATATCTCGCCTCGTGTATCACCATCCAAAGTGTTGGTGGCCAGCACCCGGGTCCCTCCACGTGTGCCGTGCCAACAAACAAAACAAGTCCTGATCCCCATCCTCACATACACGGACAGCTCGAGGAGCACCGGGACGCCGGCCTACAGACGCACACTCACACCCTCGACATAACAGACATTCCTCATGTTGGAGAAAAATGCGAGATCCCTCATGAGGCATGACTCAACTCTGAAGGCATCCAGCTGTTACAGGCTCTCACACAAAAGCTCAAACTCAATCTTTTTAAAGGAATCGACAATCAACATCTCACCTCTGTCTCCAAGCTTGAGGCCGCGTCGCATCAGAAAGCGGGAGGGTGAAGCGTCAGCCGACAACACATGCCACCCTCCTCCTCCTCCTCCCTCTGTAACACTCTTCACTTGCCCCGTCCCGCCCTCTCTTTTCTCTCGCTTTGGTATCCAGTTACTACAGTCTTTTTCTTCTCTTATCAGAAGTGATTTCCTGTGTTGATTTCTCAACGCGTTGTCTATCTGTGTTTCTCCCTCTCCATGTCTCTGCTGTACTGAGGGTTTCAGCACACACAGGGCTTCCTGTGAGAGAGTGTGTAAGGGGGGGTGTGGTTTACAAGAATTTTTGACAGCATGACTTCTGCTATCATGGCTACTTTCTATCCCCCCCCCCCTTGTGAGCTGCAATGATGTGTGCCACATGTGTCCTTAGTATGACAGACAGACTGAGAGTCAATACTGAAAGTAGAAACAGGAATGTTTTTATTTTGGGCCTTTCTAAGCCGCTGCTTCCTTTCTCTCACTTTCTCAACACAGTACCGTCAGTATTTAAATGGCAGATGACATTGAGTATGGCAGTGATGGGTTCAGAAGTGGCAGTTCTTCCTAAGGTGGGCTGCATACATCTGCCTGAGGGTGAGGGCAGACTTGGGTTAAGAAGATGTAAAAGAGGGGAGGGGGGGGGGGCTGACATTTCAGTTATGAAAGTCGGCAGTTACCAGTTTGTCAAAGCTGGGCCCACCACCGCTTTGAGCTGCGGGAGGAAGTACAGCCGAAATGAGTTGGCACCTGCTTTTGCTTGAAGGAAGTCTGGTTATGAAACTACACAAACATCACAGCACCAGAGGAGACAGACAGCGCTTTTATTCACTCAACGTTAACATGCATTTACACACATTCATATAGCTTATTTGGAAGTTGTCGCGCGTTTCCTAAACATGAACAAGCTGTAGCTTATGTGCACAATGTGATGACATTGTGAACGCACTCATTATAAAACGCAGACATCATTTTTCTGTAACTGATTGAAGATTTGCTGCTTCGCAAGTCATGTCCCCCCCGGGAGGTTCTTCACATTGAGGTCAAAGCCCTTGGGGGTCAGTTTGTGTTCGGATGGCTGCGACATGTGAAATCATCTCGCTGTCCAACTTGGATCTTGTCAGTCAGTTTACAATTTCAATTTATCATCCTTATCTGTTTCATTTCTCAAAGAAAAAACAAATCAACCTCGGAACTAGAGGCCCTCTTGTGACCCTCTTGTGAACCTCTTGTGACCCCTGATCGTGACAGCAACACCGGCGCCTGCTCTGAGCAGCTACTCGTCAGTCTGTGCAGCGCAGGGCGCTGGGTCGAGGAAACTACCGGGGAGGAGAGGAGCGAGGCGGTGAAGGAGGAGGTGCGCCTGGTGAGGTGCAGCCTGAACTCGGCGGTCAGAAAGTAATAAAGCAGAGGGTTGAGGCAGCAGCTCAGGCTCGCCAGGCACAGGAACACCGGGTGGAACCGACGCACAGCCAGCTTGGTCGCACAGTGGGACACGATGTCCTGCGACACCATCAGGTAGAGCAGGAAGTTAATGTGGTAGGGGGCGAAGCAGATCAAGAAGAGGCCGGAGCAGCTGAGCACCATTCGCAGAGCGCGCCGCTTCTCAGCGTTGGTCTGCTTCTCCTGGTATTTGTCCGCCTGACAGTTGCTGGTGACCGACTGGAGTCGGCCTCGCGTCGGGCTGTGCGGGTCCTGCGTCTGCGTTTGGCTGAGGGAGCGGGCGATGCGGATGGAGCTGTAACTGATGCAGGCCAAAGGGATGAGGAAACCAAACAGCTCGACGAGAGCCATCATGGTGACCGCCAGAGAGACCGGCACGCGACGCATGGGCAGGTCCTTAAAACAGCCGGGGCTCGCATTCGAAGTTGGCACATGAAGCTCGGCGTCACCAAAAGGATGCCGGGTAGAAGTGGCATCCGGAGAATAGGACACGCTGTAGGCTGCCTGTGCGCCGACGCCGGGACTGGTGGTGCTGCTGCTGCTGCTCCGCATCAGGATGAAAGGCGAGCAGGCCAGGCCGACCACCACCCAGACTGTGATGCTGATCGCCAGGTCGTAGCGCCGCCGCCACTGGCGTGCGGAGAACGGGTTGAGCAGGAAGACACACCTCTGCACGCTGATACACAGCTGGGGACAGAAACAAATAATAATAGTGACGTGAAATTTAGAGCAACAGAAAGTGAATTCTGGGAACCCGAGGAGAAGGGAGCTGACACATTCGGAGTGACATTTGTCTCTCTCTCAAACAGATTAGAAGTGGCTACGCTGTCATTTGAGCTCCTCGGCTCCATCTAGCGTCTTCACAGTATTCCAGGATTGTTTTCATTATTACCGCCTGCTCACCAGGAACACTATGGCGGCATACATGTTGAGGTATTTGAGGTAGAAGCAGAACAAGCAGACGCCTCGTCCAAAGGGCCAGGTGTGTGTGAAGTAATAATAGATCCGGAGGGGCAGAGAGAGGATGTGGGCCAGGTCCGCTAATGCCAGGTTTATCATGAAGATCACCGCCTTGGTCTTCTTACTGCCGAGCGACATGCAGAAGAGTTAGCCATGTTTCAGAACGCGTTTGAGGTTTTACACACAAACACACGTATCTGTAGATGAATACGTGCGTGTGTATTTGTGTGTGTGTGGGTACCTGATGTGTCTGCAGAGGACCCAGAGAGCGGTGGTGTTGAGCAGCAGGCCGGGGATGAAGAGCAGCAGGTAGAAGTAGGTGTACATCTTATCCATGCGCTGCTCCCAGCTGGTCATGTTGTGTGCACACCGTGAGGAGGAGTTGACCAGCGACTCCTCCCACGCTGCGGACGCATTCAGAGTCATTTCACGCTCTCACGCCGACGCTGGTGGCATACCTGGATACCCATGATCAATCCATCATCTTGTCACTCACACACCGAACACCTGCAATGGTAAAAGGAGAGCTCACAGTTGATGGCATTTGGAGGAAGTCCCAATGTATTCTTAAATAAGAGACCCATTATTGAGACTTCAGAAATCATAATTAATGACCCGTTAACATGATTTCATAATGCTTCATAGTCCAGTTGTCATGGAACTACATAATGTTCAAATGCCCATTTATTTCCTCTGTGGAAAGGTTCCAATTTCTTTCAGTCTCATCTTTGGCTAGTGGTCATCCACCGAAAGCACAATACTTCCATTTCTTTTAGCTTGCTCCTTCATTCATCAGAGAAGATGGACCACTTACCTTCTGGAAAACTGCTGACAGTAAAATACTGTACGTATTACAGACAATGACTGTATACTTACAGTTAGTTGCCGTCTTCTTTGGATGCAGTATAGCTTACTGGCTAAATTGCTGAGTGAATTTCCAGTGCCGTGGCTTGGCTTTCTTAAAGTATGATACAGTTTGTTTTCGCTGGGTGCCAAATTAAATCAGAGGAGTCTGTGTCTGGCCAAAGATTGCAGCAGGAAACATGTGGAAGAAAGACAGCATTCAGTCTGCTTATCACTCAAGCTTATCGCCCCTTCCTTTTGCCATGAAGACGAGACCACACCCTTCCTCTGCCGGCCCCAGAGGGGGAAGAGAGAACCCTTTTTGTTGCTTTACTGGAAATCTCACCAGTTTGGACTCCCTGGGCCTGCCAGTCAGCAGACGGATCCCCCCGCGTTACCTGTGCAGTTAAGAGTTGCGCAACATCATGTCCTCAGACTTGAATTTAAGGAAGTAGTGCGCATTTTGCATTTTCTCAGCGTTGTGGTTTTTAGTAATTTATCAATTTGATCGGTTTCTCAAACGCTTAAGTTTCAGTCTTAAAATCAAATCCCGGATGACGTTTAAAATCATCAAATAGTGCAGCAGTGATATAATTTAGCCTGCACGACAACATCAGAGATACAAATATCGAATGGTTTAAAAGAAAAAGTACAAAATGTACGCGTAATTCCTGTAACATGACATGTGTAACACGTACGTACTGATACATGTTGAAGGAACGCTAAGTGAAAGAGGACAACCGACAACACTGTGCAATTACCTTCTTCGCCTCCCCCTAAACGGTCGGCGTGGATGGAGGTGAGAGGTCAGAGCCTGGAAGTGACCACATGCTCCTGCAGCTCCACAGCAGACAAACTCTCCTCCTGTAGCTGTGCAGCGGCACAACGGGGTCAACAGCAACCCGCCCCCGTCCCTCTCAGCGTGTGCATGTGACCAGCGTGTGCATTGAAGCCACCAGGGACTTCTGTTGCAGTGCCTTTGCAGGAGTGTGTGGTGTCCGGTGTGGGCTGTTTCTTCGCTATGGTGACGACAGGAAGGGGAAGCACTGCGTTTTTTACCGTTTGTGACGTCACTGAGCTCCCAGTAACTAAACCACAGTACGCACGGGTAAAGACCTCGATCTAAAAGAAGACAGACTGGCGGGGGATGAAGACGTTAGTTCCTCTTACCTCTTGAATCTGGTCAGTGGACACAGCAGAGTCTGAGCGCACGCCTGTTGTTTCTACACTACTATGCTGTTTTGCATAGTATATCCAATGTTTGGAGATAAAAATGCAATCATCCACTTCCCCAATCAGACGTGACACTTCCTTTTTCTAAGATGTTTATCGATGCATCATTTTAGACGGTAGACGTGCGTGTGGAGCTCACGCTTTGTGTTTTAGTGCTCTGCAAAAGGTTTGATTTGATTTTTTCTCAGGTTGCCGACAGCGAGGAGTGTTGATGTGGCCCTATTTAATATATGGATACAAGGTTTCAGTTGTGTGGCATCAAGAAAAAACAATACATTTCCAAGTGGCTCCAAAATGCAAAACCGCATTTCAACAAAATGACAGCGGTGTTATTATCCGTCCTGTTAGTTTCACACCAGCCTGCGCCCGAAGAGTCACACCCAGAGAAAATGACTTACTGACAGGCTCGCAGCCACCTGCGTGGCCTGTCATGGGCCAGGCATGCTGAGCACATGACAGTTAACCATCGGTGGAGCCTATGCCGGTGTTTTCACTCAAATGTTGGTCCCTTCTCGTGGCCACTAGAGGTCAGAGCAGACCAACACTCTCAGTACAGCGAGTGTGCAGGTTATTTTCCTCCTGCCATAAGAAGAAGGGCAGATTGCTCCATTAAAGGACACGTTGAGTGTCTTCAGCTGCAATATTTCGGCACATTCTCGACACAAACCGGTCACGGGTCAGAGGACAGTTCTTGCATATGTTTCTACACTCCCACTTCTTATTTCCTGCTCCAAGCTACTTCCCTCCACTCGCTATACCCTTGACACAAATCCCAGAAGGGTCCATCCTCTGTTGGCCCTCTGTCTCCACTGGATGGATGCACATGGTCACACCGCTGACACTATCAGAGAGGCCCGCTCGACTTATCATCTTTTTTCTCCCCCGCCACCCCCCTCTCCCTCTGTCTCTCTCTCCCTTCCGCCCCCCCCCCCCCCTCTCTCTCCTACTCTGTACATACCGCTGCTGCAGTTATTGAGGTGTATGACATTCCCAAGTAAGGCCATGAATCTCTGACTCATGGCTCATGAATAAGCAACTTGAGCACACGTCTTGCACAATGTCCCAGACAGGATCCTGTTGTGTGCACAAAGAAACACACCGACGACCCCAGCTGCTGGTCTTTGCGGTAGCTCAACGCGCTGTGACAAACACACAATCTAGCCAGGATGTTTTTGTTTTTAAGGATTGGAATTCATTTCATTCAATAAAAGTTAGGAATAACAGCTCTCCGAGCGAGCTCGCTTCCTGTCATAAGTCCCATCCTGCGTGATGGCACGCTCAAGGCCTTTTTGGTTCAAAGTGTTCACCAAACGCACAACAAAGTCATGCACGCAAACGGCTGGATCTGCTGATGCCACTGAGTTGCTGTCGGTGCAGCAGCGTAACACAATGATTTTGGCTGTTTGGTCAACAGTGTTCACTCATACTTTGCTGTGCATAAGAGACTTTAAACCGATCTGCAGTGTAAGGCTAGATTAAGACAGAGAGACCTCATTCAGAAGCAAACAATGGACCATTGCTCCAGTCATTATAGGCATTTGGCCAGTGACACGGCACACGGGCCAAGGTCCTCGACTGGATCGGAGCCGCCCTCTGCTCCAACAACAAGATCGCTCTGGCTGCTTGATGGAAATGAAGAGGAGAAAAACTCCCTCACGAGTTCAAACCTACTGACATGCTGACAAAGACCCGTTCAGATTAGTTTGACCGAATCAACGGGAACGAGGCGGCGGCGGGCAGAAATAATAAAAGCAGCCACGCTAGCAATTCAAAACAGACATTTAATGGCCTCAAATGTAAACATGAGACACATTTAACTCCTGTGCTATAATAGCAGTGGGTCTCACCACACTAACGAGTGTCATAACATTAAGGTCTAACATGATATAATGTGCTGTGAAAGCTTGAACAATACAACTTAAGGGCTCAGCGAGTTACAAAAGTACTTGAACAGCATATTCCAACAATGCGGATGGAAATCTCCATTCTACCCACGATCCAGTGCATTTGTGAGTGTTTGTGTGTTAAGCCTGAGTGATGATGTGTTGCAGTCTCTTTTAGAGGTTCTGCGTGTCTCTGGACAATAGTCCCGGTGTGGCTGGGTGTCTGATCCCCGTAGTGTTCTCTCATAATAAACACACACAGATACATTCCTCTGCTCTCCAGTGGTGGATTAATCCGTAAAGCCCAGGCCATACCTCAGGGTTTACCTCAGGACTTAACTAATCTGCAGAGTTATGCGTTTGTCACTTCCAGGAACAAACAGCTGATTGCTTTCTTTTTTTAATTCAGGGCTCCCATCAAACCAACACTGCCCCTCCTTCATCTTTCTTCTTCCGTGTCGAATCAGAACTGACTCTCAGACATCTTTGACTCTTTTCCGTTGCTGGCCGGGTTGTGTGTGTCTTTGGGGAGAGTGTTTGCCGTGTCCTGGGTGTCGGTGTCGCTGCGGGGCAGACTCTCGGGCCGGGAGCCCGACCCTCTGCCTCCCATGGTCAAGCTCTTCTGGAAGCTCTCTGAGGTGAAGTAGTAGACCACAGGGTCAAGGCAGCAGTTGAGGCTGGCCAGGCACAGAGTGATAGGGTAAAGAGTTCGGGCAAAGCGCTCCACAGCGCAGTTAGCCAGGGCCTGGGTCCGCACCAGGGCGTACAGGAAGAGGATGGAGTTATAGGGGACGAAGCAGATGATGAAGATGGCCAGATGGACCAAAATCATCCGTAGGACACGTTTCTTGCTGTTACATCCATGACCAACAGTCATCGGACGCCGCAGCGTTCGCAGAACAAGCGAGGAGCATACCAAGTTGGCCAGGAGGGGGAGAAGGAAGCCCACAATCTGGGAATTAAATTAGAAGCATAAAAAACATCACTGTCGTGTCTCTGGTTAGCTATTAAAAGTGTATGAATGGTGTCTTTGTTAATATGTTTGACTGTCCGAGCCAGTCTCTCCTCACTCACCTCGATGAAGATGGTGATTTTGGACAGGTAGGTCCTCCAGGTGCTCTTGGAGAAGCCCTCGAAGCACGTGGTGGCTTTGTGTTTGTTGTTAGTGGTGGGGAAAAAGGTCACGGATATTCCTCCCCCTACGATGGTCAGCCACACGGCAGCACACACCAGCGCCGCGTTCCTGCGCGTGCGGATGGAGCGGGAGCGGAAGGGGTAGACTATCGCCAGGAAGCGGTCCACGCTGATGCAGGTGAGGAAGAGCATGCTGCCATAGATGTTGGTGATGAAGGCAGTGCCCGACACCTTGCACAGTCTATCTCCAAAAGGCCAGTGTCGGTTGACATTGTAGAAGACCTTGAACGGCAGCGTAAAAACAAATACCAAGTCGGATAACGCTAAGTTAGTCATGAACATGGTGGTCTCGTTGCGCATCTTCATCCGGAAGCAGAACACAAAGAGGGCGGCACAGTTGGTGATCAGGCCTAAGACGAAGACCACACTGTAAACCACCGAGTACAAGTTGTACTTGAAGGAGTCGTCAATGCCGCAGTCCTCCATCCCGGTTTCGTTGAGCACCAGGCCGGCCATGGCGACAGCTTCAACAGGGTGGGGGGGCTCCGCAGAAAAAGGGTACGCCAAAGATGTGTGAGGGGGGGGGATGTCTGGGGACCAGAGGTGTCAGCAGGGGCTCCACCAGTCAGGTCTCCTCCCAAGTCATCGTGGATGTTCAGACACACAAACTGAGACAGTCAGGAAGCGCAGCTGCAGGGCTGCTCAGTCATCCTGTGGAGAGAGAAGGAAAGACACACACTCACTTCCTCACAATAAAAGTCACATGGTATAGTGGTACATGGTATATACCTTCAACTATGTACTATAGCAGTGATTCTTAACCATAGGGCCGCAAGGTGGCGCTCGCGACCCCCGACTCGCTGATTGGCGAAGTTATCGGGACGTAGTCGGTGAAAGTCACCGAGCTGTGTGAGCCTTGGGTGATGTTATGAACCCAGACACGAGGGCGTTAGATGTTTACGACGCTTGTGGGATGTCCACAACAAGTTTAAAGCAGAACTAGTGGTTATTTCGTCCGTAGTGGATGGCGGAAATGATAACTGTTTCCACGGAGTAAAGCCACGGAGATAAGCCACGCCCCCTCTTAGGCACGAATGAACGCAGCATAACAAGCTCCAATAAGCAGAAGAAGACAGACTTGTCTTGTTGTGTTTACATAGGTTTACACACAGATAATAAATAAATGTATTTGTGATCAAATTGTTAAACAATAGAAGCATTTGAAATCTGTCATTGTGACTGTTATTGTTCATTTGTCATGATATGAAGACCAACTGCTGGTTCTGTGATGCCAAAATATAAATATGAAGCATTAGTCATATTAATTAATTTGAAGATTATAAGTAAGAGCCGTTTAAGTGCTACTAAAGTGCTACTACGGCGCTACCTTCCCTAATTAAGGTATAGTCGAAAAAAAGATGTGTTTTTAGTTTGCGACGGAAGATGTAGAGACTTTCTGCTGTCCTGATGTCAATGGGGAGCTCATTCCACCAATGAGGAGCCAGCACAGCAAACAGTCGTGACTTTGTTGAGTGTTTAGCTCGAAGTGACGGAGCTACAAGCTGATTGGCAGAAGCCGAGCGAAGTGAACGAGCTGGGGTGTACGGTTTTACCATGTCCTATGCAAGTACCAATGTTTTGAAGCGGATGCGGGCGGCTACCGGTAACCAGTGAAGGTCGCGGAGGAGCGGAGAAGTGTGGGTAAATTTCGAGAGGTTAAAGACCAGTCGAGCAGCTGCATTCTGGATGAGCTGTAAAGGTGGAATGGCATTAGCCGGTAGACCTGCCAGGAGGGAGTTACAGTAGTCTAGCGGTGAGATGATCAGAGCCTGGAGAGCTTGTTTGCAGACCACATATAAGTCGCTGTCCACTGGGGGGACAACGTCGGATGCAATACGAGGTCTGGACAGCTGGACAGGAAATGTGGAGTCTTCCTCCTCATCTTCCATGTCCATGTCGAGGAGGTCAGAGTCGGCATCGCCCTCTGCATCCTCACCACCCGGCTCCAGTTCGAGGAGCTCATCGAAGAGGCTCGCGGCAGATGGCTGCTGGTTGTGGCTTTTGGGGCGGTTCCCGACAGGTATGGATCATGCTAAGTGGAAACTGCCACTCTGAGCCTTCTTTCCAGGCCCTTCTCAGGCATTGGCGCAGTGCAGACATGACTGTGGGTCCGCTAGCGATGCCTGAGCGTGTTTAGCGCCCATGCATGCTATGCACATAGGACGAGGGTCCCTGCCCGAGATGGACGCCCCGGATGCAGCCTAGTTAGCCATCGGTTCCGACCCTTTGGCGGGGGTAGCGGCCGACATGGCAACTGAGAAGGGATGGAAATATATGAACAATTAGCCACACTTAGCGTTAGCCTGACGCTAAAGTGCTCTAGCAAACAGGGGTATAGCTTGCTATAGTCTACCGTAAGAAGTCGCTCGTCTTGAGACGTTAGCAGAACTCTGGGTACTTGGTTCGACTTGCAAACAAATGCTAACCGAGACCTGGTAGGCTCGCCGTAACACGTTAGCCAGATAATAACGCTACACAGACACTGACGACACCGGTAACCAAATACCGGGTAGTCGGGAGAACAGCTCGCCTTGACGCGGGTGTCGGGGAAAAATCCTAACTTGTCCATCTGACAGTAACATATGTAACTTCGGGACATCAATGATGACCGACATGTCCTGGGTTCATCTTAGTGGACAAGCCAAACATATGGATTATAGAGGGTCGGGGCAGTTGAGATAGAGAAACTGTATCATTATCGTTGTGTTGTTGAGTAGATCAAACACAGTTATTTGTCTACTAAGCTTTCGTAAATGTATAAAGGACGAAGATCTTGGACTGAGAAGTAAGCAGTAATTTCTGACAACCTTACGAGAAGGCTCAGAGATTCCTGTTCCATTCAGCTGAATGTTTCAAGACTTGTCTGTACTAGGGCTCATGGTTGATTCCTTGTAAACTTGTTCTGGTAATAAAGTGTTATAAGACAACCATGCTTAAAGTACTTTTGATTTCTCACAGGGTAACGGAACATTAATTTCCACCACAGCGGACACTGCCTACTTATTATGTAGTGTCTAAATATACTTACTACTCCACGCCAATCCAGACTAGAGCCAAGAACTGCGTTCGGCGACGTGTCCTTAACGGGTCATCTATGAACTGTTAAACAGAAAATCCAAGCTAGCCAAGATAAGCTGAGGGAGCTATAGTTTCTTCACGGGAAACTATAGCTCCCTCAGCATATCTCATTTTACCCATTTTCTGAGCTTTTACGGGCGGTTAAAGCGAAGGTTTGTATTCGATTTTCGAGCACTTTCCCAGGTCAAAATGAGTTAACTGACCCAGCCAAATGGAGCAGCATGGTTGTATGTATAATTCGGGGTGCTGGGCATCAGTGTGGTGTCCGGATTTAGATCACTTTGACCGCATTGAAATCGGCGACATTTTGACCCAGAGCGGCAGGGGGCTCTGGCAGTTTCGCAGCAGATTTCCGAACACTTTCTTGGGTAAAAGTGGTTTAATGTGCCGCTTTTGAAAACTTCCTCTGGCCGAATGGAGCACCATCCCTGGCTCTATAATTTGGCATGTTGGGCGTAAACGTGTGGCATCCGGATTTCGGTCACTGTGACCGGGTTAAAAATGTTGAAATAAATGCGAAATGTCTGGTTTTAAAACGTCAATAAAAGTGGTTTCCTGAACCACTTTTAAACACTTTTTTCGGCCGAATGGAGCACCACCCCGGGCTCTATAATTCGGCTTGCTGGGCATAAGTGTGGCATCCAGATTTCGAAATTGTACCACACATATTGCTTTCTCTTTGGAAGGCTGGACACTGGTTCCTCAGCATTGACCTCTGCAGCATGGTCACAAGCGTTGGTACCACTTTCTCCTCGGCTGGCTGTTGGAGATCTGGTTTTGGAGGTCTTCAAGCTGCGAATTGAAGGAGCGCTCGCTGGTCTGCCGCTCCTGTTCCTGGTCCTGCAGAGTCTGCTGGAGGCTCTGTGTGGCCTCAAGGAGGGAGATATTTTCCTTCTGCCACGTCATGTTCTGGAGCTCCACCAGCTTCTCAGCCTGGGTCACAGCAGCTGAGAGGTTTCTGTTGTCCTCCTTTTGGTTGGCGAGCTGGACCCCAAAGGAGTCTTTCTCCTGCTGCCATCGGAGACCTCTTTAGCTGGTCTTCAAATGTTTCCTTTAGAGCAGCAATGAGGTCCTTGTGTTCTTGTTCTTGCAGCTCCAGCTTGGCCAGATGTTTCCAGTGCTCGGTAGCGGCCACGCTCATTTTCCAGAACTCCTTCTGTTGTGGATACAGTGGCCTTCACCTTCTGGTTGGCCTTCCACAGGTCGGTCTTCAGCCTCTCAATTTTACCCTGCAGGATGTCCAGAGACTCCTGGTTGGTGGATGACTGTGGATTCTTGGTATCTTTCAGGGCTTCTCCCTTATCCTTATTTTCAATGGTGAGTCTCTGTGTTTCAGCCCTCTCGATGACCAGGTAGCTTTCCAGCTCGAGCTCGGTGTTAGGCCGCACCTGCTAATTTTTAAAAGAAAAAATAAATTGTACATAAATAAGCTGCACTTGTCTATAAGCCGCAGGTGTCCCCGTTGAAACATGAGATATTAACGCGATAAGATGTTACAGGAAATATTTTTTTAAACTTTTAATTAAATAAATAGCAGTAACATCTAAATACATACCGCAAATGCTTTTTTTCAGAACAGTGCTTTTAACAGTACTAAAGTTGTTTTCTTCAGTATCGGAATTGAACAGCACACATTTTCTCGGCTAAAATATAGGAACCTAGCAAAAGTCATTGATCACTATCGCCATCGTCCTCCTGTGCACTAAAACCATTGAAGTCCTCTTCTTCAGTATCGGAATTAAACAGCCTCAGAATTGCTTCGTTGCACTCAGTCTCTCTTTCGTTTGCGCTCTGTGTGTCACTTTCCTCCCGAGGCAAATCCGCCCCTGAGCTTGCGCTGTCCTCCTCATCACGCAGCAGTCCAGCCTTTCGGAGCCTGTTGGTGATGGTGGATTCTTTGACACTGCTCCACGCTGTTAGGATCCACTGGCAGACTTGAGAAAAAGTTGTGCTTCGCATGCGGACAGTTTTTGTACGTGCAGCAGCTCTATTTCCTTCTTCGAGAGCCAGACGGATCACCTTTAACTTGAAAGCCGCATCATGTGCATTTCTTTGTGTCTTTTGCATGATGAGGGTGCATGCACGAAGCGCAAAATGGCCGATCTGAAGAATTAAGTGTGATGGTGCGTTCACACCAAACGCGTTGCGAATACTCGCGCCAGACAAGTTGTGTTCATTCGCGTCTTTCGCAACCATTCCCGTCTATCACGCAGTCCGGCAAAATTCGCAACCATTCACGTCTGTGCATTGACTTTGCATGGGATCTACTCTCGCGAAAGATTCGCAACGCGTTTGGTATGAACGCCCCATGAGTTACCGGTAGTTTGCCGAAACAGTTTCATTGGTCCACTGTGACCTGTTCGGTAATTTCATTGGTCAGATTAGCCGCATCGTTGTAAAAGGCGCAGTCTCAAAGCGTGTGAAAAAAAGTAGCGGCTTATATGCCAGAATTTACGGTACATAGTAAAAGGTATGGTACACCTATGTATGGTATAGTACATAGTATTATACCATACATAGTACTATACCATACACAGTACTATACCATACACAGGTATACCATACCATACCTTGTACTAGTACTATTGTACATAGTACAAGGTATGATACACCTGTAGTATGTTTAATGTTTTTCAGTGTACAGAAGGCAGACATGAATGATTGTTTCCATATGTCAGCCAGAGTTGTCGGATATTTTCTAACAAGACTTCTGGCCAACATGCAAACCCCCCAAATATAATTTTTTTTAATGTTTGATGGACGTGTATATTAAAAATAAATATTTTAAATGCTTCACAATCAACTTTGTGACTTGTATTTAGTCAATCTATCAGTGTTGGGATAGCTGTGTAACATTCATGTTTGTCTGGCTTAATGCAGTGGATCTGTCCCACCCGTCCACACACTCACATGGCAGTGAGGCACGCCGTGGGAGGTAAACATCTGTAGATCAGGAGGTTAAAACAACGTTCATCTGCATTCACAGCCCAGTGTATAAAATCCCCTCCCGGATGCAAAAGTACAGAAAGTATGCAAGGCTGAGCGCCAACTGCAGGAAGTAAACAAATCAGCATGGTGGCTCGTACAAAAGCTCCCACCACCGCAAAGCAGCGTTGCCATGACACACAATAGTGTGGTTGTCAAACATGGGACAATTCAAAGAAAATTAATTTTCTAGTCATTTACTCGAAGTGAAAATATTTTTGCGGGCGTGTGATGTCCGAACAGGATTTTTAATGAGTTGAGTTATCTCGATCACAGCGTTATATGAACACCCACAATCAACTTCGTTTTCTGTGAAGAATTACCGCTGCAATCGTAAAATCATTGTATTGTAATTAAGTAATAAGGTTCAAGAGGCAGGACTGTATGGTACAATAATGTCCGGTTCAAGGGTTAGGCAAACCATTAAAATAACAAAGATGACAATGGGACACTTGCAATACAATAATATTTAATCTAAACATTAACGTTTGTTCATGTTGATTTGGATATCTCCATTACTTGTGCATCCGTGGAAAACGTTTCTCATGTCCCCTTCGTCTCTGATGATAGCGCTTCTCACCACTCTTGCTCTCTTAGCCAGTGGCTCGGTGTTGAAGTGCCTTCTCCAGAAGGATATCACTCCAACACTGTCTTTCATTTAGATTTGGTGCCAGTAGCTTTCAATGGAGCTTTTTTTCGTTGTGCAACATTTCATAGGTCTCAATTTCTTTCTTATCTATGGTAGCATGACGTCCATCTGAAGTATCCTCTTCGGCTAACCACTCATCAAAATATCAAAGTTCACACGAAACATGTTTGTTAACTGAAGCTTGAAACGAAACTAACGGCCGCGCAAAATCTACCTGTTATTTTGAGTGCGCACTGATATGGAACGCTCAGATAAATGTAAACAGGTTGTACAGGACTTTATGGCTGAATAAAGTACACCCCGTGACTCACTCTCAACCAATCAGAATGCTTGATTTCATCTACCCGTATTATAACACAACATATACTACACCGACTAAATGATTGCTGAGTTGTGTTATTATGGGGCAGCAGACAACATATCTTATAGCTAGAGAGATTTAAATGATTTTAGCATCTTTAAAATCATTCCAGAATCTGAGTTGTAAACTGTTTGTCTGTGTGGCCGAGTCCGAACAACAGACTGTTATCCACAGTGCGCAGGCTGGGAGGCTCTAATTAAAGACTGTGTCCACTTACGTCATCGGGTGACGTTGGATCCAGTGTTTCTGAAAGTTGACCAATATTATGACCTAAAATCTCTCTCCCAACTCTTCCAACTTCATGCAAAGTGCCGTTATAAATGGCTGCAGCGGCCGATTTAACGCGCTAAACTGGCCTTATGTTGTGTTACGCAACGGAGCCGCAGCAGCAGTGAGGTGGTCGGCCTAAAAAATCCAGGGAGTCTCTGGAAAGATTCACTTATATCACCTCACACACAGACTAACACACACACTCACAAAGGCGACGCTGTGTGTGAGCGGTCCATCAGCCCTGTCCCGTGCCAGCTGCAGTGTGACATCTTTACTGCGTTTTCACACGCCTCCTCAGAAAAGCTTTGGCCGGTCCGGCCCCTCACAATACCCTCACTGTACCCGTCTGCACCAAACACACACCGACACACACACACACACACACACACACACACACACACACACACACACTTGTAGGGTTCTGTGTACTGTGGCTCGGTCCCAGGACCTCTGACAGTGCCGGCTTCAAATCCAGCTGATGTCGTTTCTGCAGGTTAGCCAAGTCTATAGAACATTGGATTTGGCTGCTCGGCAGTTTATATGTAAGGAAACCAGAACCACCTCCACTTCAGACCTGTAGAGGCACATTTAACGCATGTGGTGGATTTCTAGGAGTCCCACTGGGGGAATTCTCAGAGCTGGATTTTCATGCACAGGTCGAGGACAGCTGCACATTTAAAAGGGTTTCCCCCCCACCGCAGTCGGCCGCGGCAGCGACAGGAACGGGCCCCTGGGACCCGCTGATCTGATGGGATCGAGTTCAGGCTCAGCTCACATCCAGCTGTTCCTTTCTCTCACACACTAGGAGGAAGGAGGAAGGAGGAGGCAGGGAGAGTTGAAGGTGGAGGACAACCAGGCGTGTGGTGTTGGAGCGGACATCTTCACTTACAGCCAGCAGAGCTGATAGAGCTACACAGAGTGTGCTTTTAATCAGAACGGTCTTGTTTGAGCTTCGTCTCAAGTTGCATCACACTCAAGCAATACATGAATATGAAGTCCTCCAAATACTTCTATATAAGGTTTGCAATGTGCTGAAACTGTTAGAGCGGACACACACACACACACACACACACACACACATACACACCACGCACACACACACAGGATTTCTGTTGAGACTGTGGAAGAAAGTTAGGTGCTGGTTGAGATTGAACCTAAGACTTGAGGCTAACTGTAATTCAAAAGTGGAGTGTACTTTGCACTAAGTATAATACATACAATGTTGTAAATATTTCCATTTCAAGTTACTTTATACTCTTACTCTAATGTATTTTGGAAGACTATTACACTTGTAACTCCACTATATTAATTGAACGACATACTTTCAGATAACAGATAGATAAACTAATACATAATGATATGTTATTGCTTTGGACCAAGCAGTATATTAAGTCTCTGAAATCAGCCCCTCCCCCTTTTACCAGTGGCAACACGTACACAGTAATGCATCATTAATTACAGTCTGGTCATATATTCTGAAATGGGCAACACTGAACAAAGAGTACATTTATTTTTGTTTTATTGCCACATATAATTAAGTTAAAGATCCGAGTACTTCTTCCACTACTGCTGCATGATTTGTGGTGAATTTGCATGAGCCGATAAAAGATGTTGTTCTGTGACCCTGAACACATTAAATGAGCCTTGTGATTAAAGATTAAATATATTTCCCGCATATATTTGTGATAAGAATTGATCTTATCACAAAAAGAAGGCGCTGTGCATTAAATTGCATACGGCTGCATGTTGCCAGCTCTAAACCGGTGTCATTGGGTTGTGTGGCTCCATTAGTGCTCTCGTGTGTCATAGATTCCCCTCAACTAAAGACACAACATGTCAACTTCCCCCAACAAAAGAACCGGACCATAGTGAGAAGACAAGGCGGACTGGACTTACGGGCAGCTAAAGGGATGCCAGCTCACCTCCTGCTCACTGGGGTTGGTCAGTCTGGCCGCGGCGCAGCTGTCAAAAAGAAAAACTCCACACTTGTTGCTGTTTTTTGTCTCCCGGGTGTTTCGGTGCCGCCCGGCTCGACGGTGCCCCCCTCCCACCCCTTGCCCCCCTCTGGACCGGACCAGACTAAAACGGACAGAAGTCACGGGGCCCCTTTTTCCAGCGAGTTAGCGACGGCATAAAACACTGCGGGTGTGAGTTTCCTCAATTAATCCCGACGACTCGCTCCGTCCGGCGGTCCGCTAGGAGTGGGGGGACCGCTTCACATCCACCGCCCCTGGGGCGTTTGTGCGTGAGGCGTGTTCACGCGCGCGTGCGGGCTGAGCGGAGGTTCTGCTCGCGCGACTACAGGAAACGAGACAATGCACCTCGGCTGGGCAGTATAGGGAAGGGGGGAGGAGGGAGTGAATAGGGGATTTTGGAGAAGGAGAGAAGGACACAGGGGGCCAGGCTGCTGTCATATTATACACACAGGCCTATAGCATCACCGTAACATGGCGGATGGCCTGTTACTGTGGCAACAGGCCTTTCCGTTGGGCCAGGGACCACCGGTCCAAAGTTAACTCGAGTGCTTAAGAAACTATTTAAGGTACTTTTAACCGTTTAACTTTATACACCGGTAGTTACTCGCTTCTCTGCATATTTAGGTTTTACACACAGTAAACACATTATTAAAGTAATAATGACATTATGAAAAGAAACAACAATTCATAAAATCAAGATACGAGCCGTTATCTTTGTGTGCGTGGGTGTGTGTGTGTGTGCGTGTGTGTGTGTGTGTGTGTGGGCGTGGTCCTCCTACCTCTCCGGGCTCTGCTCATCGTACACACACGTGTCTGCAATCAGCTAATCATCTCAGCAGTATACATCTACCCTCAGGTGTGTCAACCACAGTTCACTATCTCACGACAGGCCCAGCGACGGCGCTGGTTTTAATGTGTTCCTTGTATTCTTGTACCTGAACTAATCCTTGTCCGTTTCCGTGCTCCAGGGTTCCTGTCTGCCCCCCCTCGTGCTACTGCAGCCTGCCCAGATCACTCATCCCTGTGCAGCCGGTCTCACAATAAACCCTCTTAAAATGTAAACCAACCTCCAGTGTCCTGGTTTGGTTCCACCCCCTGTGATACCGTTAAGGTTATTTATTGTTAGAGATACATTACAATGAACTATAAGAAGTGGTAGTTCCACCTCAACCAGTTACACAAAATGATGCTTACAGAATGTTCAAAGTAATAAAACACCATCTCTTTGTGATGTTACTTTACGTAAAGGGATCGGACACTTTCAATCTTGAAGGGTTCACAAACTCTTTTTGACTAATTTAAATAGTTTCAACTGAGATTAAGTGCTTGTTTACGCCAGATAATAACTGAACTTGTGAGACACTGTCCTTGCACAAACAAATCCCTTGACCACGTGTATATGTAAAGTTCAAAATGGGGATGACATCTTCAGAGTCTAAAATCAGCCAAAGACACGATGTGTGATGAGCACAAAGCCGCCCTGTTGTTACAATACAATCTTCTTGTCTGAGGCTACCAAAGTTAGTTATTTTTAGCCAAGTGATAGGGTGTGTTCCCATTGTGTTTAGGCTGGCATGGGGCAGTGTGTGTGTGTGTGTGTGTGTGTGTGTGTGTGTGTGTGTGTGTGTGTGTGTGTGTATGCAACAGAGAGAGGTACTTGACAGAGAGGAAGTGGACTTTGGGGTAGCGTCTGGCAGGCTGAACACGCCACAATAGCAGCAGGGAGGACAGGACATCCTGCTTACTGCATACACTGACACACACACACACACACACACACCCACACACACACACACACACACACACACACACACACACACACACACACACAATCCATTACACGGCACCAGATGTCTTTAACCTTTGGATTGTTGGTGTTGAAGTGCATGTGTTTAAAGAAGTCGTATGCTGTGATAAAGACATGGTTCTTTAATGAAGTTTCACAGCACGATTCCAGTACTTCCCTTCGGTCGGCCAGCTCAAAAATATTGCTTCAAAATCACTTTCAAATCTTCTTTCAACGACTTTCCTGGTACTGGAATTTAAAACAGACACAATGTGGGCTGCGGTGACCCAGTAGACCATTATGGGGGAAATGTCAATGGTGGTATAGGGTAAAAAAACAATATTCATATTAATGTATTCGCCTTCCATGTCATAGGATAACTTCAGATGAGATACTATTTTCATTTCATACCCCATACTTATTATCCTAAGGGGGAACATTAAGGTCTATCAGGGTTATTCATATAGTCATCCAAATATCAGCCCTCCTCTGACCAACAATGTTTATTGTTCCCCCGGTCCTCTTGTCTTCCATGTCCCCGGCTTCCTCTCTGTGTGTGTACAAGTGTGTGTGTGTGTGTGTGCTTGTGTGTGTGTGTGTGTGACATCTCAGCTCACACACCTGCCGGCTCTTCACGCACTCGTCGATCTACCAAGCTAGTGCTAGTGTTGTGTCTTGTGCTTGAAGTGTCCACTCAAGTTATTTGTGTTTATGCTGGTTGGCTGGTAACCTATACCTCTCTGTGTGTTAGAATATCTGCTTGCCTGCCTGCTTTACCAAATTAAGGTTTTGGGAAACACCTTAGCCCCCCCCCTGATTTGCAAGCTTGTATATTAATTTTGAGTGACTGATGTTTTTGTACTAAAAGGTACTGTATTTTAGTGGGTTTTGTTGTGGCAGTTAATCTTAAAGTTATATGTTGTGTAACTCCCACTTAACCTGGTCTGACAAGCGGTGCATCGATTGTGCAACGATAGCGTAACACAGGTCGCCGGTGATGAACGGATGGTCAAAGCGGCCAACGTGGGGCCGAGAGACAAATCCAATGGAAGCGGAGGCGGAGGAGCGAAAAGCCGTGTGGAAATGTCCCGACTGGATGAACCGAGAAGACGTGTCCGGTTTGATTGGGTCGCAGAAACATCCCCCAGTTCTGACACACATAAACACATTCCGCCCACCTGATTCTCCGTGTTTGGTAACGGTAACCAAGCTGTGCTGCCCCGGCCGAGGCTTTGTGAGTCACACCAACCAGAACAAAGACCCCATTACTGCTCTCTCTCTCCCTCCCTCCATCGCCTCTCTTCCTCGACCCCTCTGTCCTGCTCTCTTTTAATGCGATGATGAGTGTGTTTCCTTTGCTCTCCTCCCCTCGCCTCCGTCCATCCTCTCATTCATCGGCTTCAGGAGGGTTTAGGGGGCAGCCCCGTCGTGCCATACATACCTCTGCCCTGACAACAGAGCCGGACAAAAGGCAGCAAGGCAGTAAAACACAGGAGTCCAGCGCTCCGTGTTTTATGGATTGATATTAACACGACTGCCGTATGTCCCAAGTGTGTATTTGTGTCCGTCCATAGCTGACCTTAGCCCCCGTGAGTCAGCGTTGACCTGATTAGAGACCAGCTCGTCTGAAGCGGAGCGAAGCCCCGGATCAATGCTGCCGGCTGTGGCCTCAGCCGCGGAGGTGTAGACAGCAGACGCTCCGCGGCCTCCGCCGGAGATGGAGCAGCGGTTGTTTACCCCACAGTGCTGATAGTGAAAGGTGCCGCATGAGCAGCCGTGGGCCAGCTTGTTCTTCCCGTCTGAGAGACGAGACAGACAGGCTGACCAGACTGACCCCGGCCTGTGCAGACAGAGCCGCCTGTTTGTCTGCGCGATATAATGGGCTGATGGACTTTGCCTGCGGGTACATACAGCGAAGAGTCGTCTGTCAAAGGTTTGATCAGTTCGTGTCCACAAACGGTCTTATTGCCAAGGCAACTTGTTTTGGTATTGCAACTTTAAACAACAACCATGGAAATTCAAAGTGCTTTACATTAGACTGGGAAGTATTTCATAAAAGAATCACAAGGCAATGTATAACAACAAAAAGACACGTCGCGGACCCATAGGACTCAACAAGGTCAAATAAAAAAAGAAGATACAAGTAAGCAAAAATAGAACCAAACAGATATAATAAAGATAATTAATTCACAGTGCAATGTGGGATATGAATAAATACTCAGTCACATTTTATTTAAAAAAAGGCTGTGGCAAACAGAAGAGTTTCCAGCCTTCATTTAAAAGAACTGACACGTAGAGCAGATCTCAAGAAGATTTCTGAGAGTTTGTTCCAGATTATTATTTTATTATTCTATCTTTATATAAAAGGGACCATGTACAGTTAAAACATAAATGTCACCATTTGATGCACTGTTCCAGATTGTAGCTACAGCTAATTTGTATCTGTCAGTCCCTTGACAGACATAACAAACATAAAACAATAGCAAAGAGTACAGGATAAGACACAATACAACAGTATATGTGGTAAGAAGAACACACAATACACACAATGCAAAGTTACAGTACAGCACATTAAATGTAAGTAATACAAACTATTAAAAGTAAGAAATACGAATCATAATAATTGTGCTCAATGAGTACAGCGCTGACCAGCTTTCAACTGATTTTTTAGTTTATTTTTAAGTGCTGATGGAGCTGCAGCTCTTCAGCACGTCAGGTGTTCCACTGATTTGTGGCTTTCACAGAAAAGGATGATGACCAAATGCAGTGCGGCGAAAAGGGAACAGTGCAGTCGCGTAAGGAGGGTATTCTGGTGGATCTGATTGAACTCACTGAGCGATACCAGGTCACCCAGTGGAGGAGGGGCCAAACCATTTAGAATTTTATAGACCATGCACAAATTTGAAAATAGTCTAAAATTCACAAAGCTCAGCAGATTGTATCCAGTATCCAGTGATGAAAATCAAATGGCTTTTTGTCCAATGTTTTAAGAGTTTGTTTATATAGGGATTCCAGTGGTCTTATGGTTGTTTCACCAGCCTGCCCCCAATATGTAATGCAATATGACATATGGGAAAGGATCATGGCATGCATAAACAACTTGGCAGCATCCAGAGAGAGACAGTTTCTGATATGTTTAAAATTAGCCAAATTGTACTTTATAGTTTTAACCATTCTCTTTAAATGTTTCTTGGAGTTCAAATTTGTATCCAGTATCACGCCAAGATATTTATGATCAGTAACAATTTCAATCCTTTCACCTTTGATAAGAATATCAGCATCAGGAGGTTGTGTCTTGGTTTTGTATTTGTTAGCTTGTCAGCTGCTATCTTTTTACATGTGTGTGAATGACAGTGTCATCTGCATATATTTGCAGTTCTATATCATGACACTGTTTAGGGAGATTATTGATATATAAACTAAATAATAAGGGACCTAACACTGGCCCTTGTGGAACACCCATTGTGCATTCCCTGTTTCTGGACAGTGTATCACAAACTTTAACACATTGCATCCTGTTCAATAAATATGAAGACATCCATGCCAGTGCTTCAGATGAGAAGTTACATTTAGAGAGTTTAGATATTAACACATCATGATTGACTGTATCAAAAGCTTTATGCAGATCTAAAAATACAGCACCAACTACTCCTCCTTTGTCGAGCCTTGATTTAATTTGCTCTATTAAGTGCAAGGTAGCAGTTTCTGTAGAATGATTAGTTCTAAAGCCAAACTGCATACGATGTAGTCCAAAAGTGCTAGTGTTAAGGAATGTTGTCAGTTGTTGAATGACGACTTTCTCTGCAATTTTTGACAGTACTGGCAATATGTTTATCGGCCTATAATTACTGGCTTCAAGACGTTCTCCAGATTTAAAAACAGGCACATTTCCAGTCATCAGGGAAACAGCTGTGTTTAATGGACACATTCATTAAATGAGCAATGGGGGGAGTTAAAGTGTCAAACATGGTGTCAAATTGAAAAGCATCTAGCAATTTGTGCCTCGTTGGTCATACCAGCTCGAAAATCTGACCTGTAGCATCTGTTGGAACAATTTCCAACTTCCCTTTTGTAAAGGATTTTCCTAGCTCATATACAGACTCCAGAAAAGAATTATTAAAAACAGAAGCAACAGCAAGATGATCATTAATTAACTCTTCCTGTAATTTAAGTTTAAAATCTCCTAAAAAATGTGGGTCCCACTCCTTGTAAGATTGTCTATATTTTTCCAAATCAGTTTGCTGTTGCCTTTTGCCTCATTCAGTATATTGAGATAAAAATGGGATTTAGCTAATCTTAGCTCATGGATAACTTTGTTCCTTAAACCTTTATAAATCAGCATGTCAGTGTATCTTCTAGTTTTAATTGCCTTCCTTAGTGCAGCATCTCTAGTCTTCATCAGCTTCCAAAGATTTTCATTGAACCAGGGTAGATTGTTTTGTTTTTTTGATTTTATCTGAACCCTCACATTAAAACTTTCCCTTACAGAGTTAATACTATGAGTAAAGTTATTACAGCCATAGCCTAAATAATCAGAGGACAGTACATTGCCCCAGCACAAGTTGTTAATTTCACTGACAAATTCTTCTTGCTTAGCTTTAGGTATCCACTGTTTTACTTGCCCTATTCCTAAACCTATTTTGTGTCAGTTTTCTGGCAAATAGGGTTAGGTTATGATCTGATAAGCCAGTGATTAAATTATAGCTTTTGGTTGTTCTTTCTGGTTTGTTGGTAAATATCAGATCAATTTGTGTACTGGATCGTTTGGCAATCCTTGTTGGGCCTTTTACTAATTGTACTAGGTGAAATCTGTCAGTGATCATTTTAAGTTTTTTCCTCTTTGATTTATCTTCCCAGTTTACATTTCAATCGCCCATAAGAATGAATTCTTTTTTCTGATTGCATTCTTTCAAGATTTCTGTGTGTTGATCATAGAAAGTGTCATCTGCAGCTGGGGGCCTATAAACACCTAGAATGTCAAATTGCATTTGTTGGGACGAGGTTATTCTTATCCCAACATACTCTAACTTGTTACCCGCCTTGAAAGTCACACGTTCACATTTGATGTCATCTCTCACATAGAAATGCACCCCTGAAGTGGTGCATATAAACTGAACGCTGCTTCTGTGAGTTTAGATTTCACCCTGTGGACAGAAAGCAGACCCGTCCCAGGAAGACCTGATAGTTCTGGGCGGTCCGTAGTAGATCAGAGACGTCCGTGGCCCCTGAATCCCTCTGCGCTTTATAAACCAACAGTGGTGTTTGGAAGTCAACTCTTTGACCGAAAGGGGGTGCTACAGCTGCATGTGACAGCAACATACATACTGTACGTACGGCATGTTTATGATTGGCCAAAAGATGGACTGCAGAGCTTCATTCGTGTGGAGCAACATCTGATTCATTTAAAAACATTGTGTGACATCCTCTCATACATATCTTTTAAGCACAGATTACTATATAAAGGAAGTAACCTCACAACACACGGCCAGCACCTCTGGTCTCTCCAAGCCTGCAGGGCCCAACTGAACTTTGACCTGTTGGAGAGGACAACAGGATCTGTTGTTATATTTAAAAGTCTGACCTCTCACATTGTTTGCCAGTGACTGACAGCCCCAGTGCCAAAAGTGCACTCTGCCAAACAGAGAGCATCATGGGAAGGAAGACGCCACCGGTGTTCCTCGCTCCTCTTCACCCCGTTGTTCCTCGGTTTCCAGCTTTAATTGATTAGTTCCAGGAACACTTGAAGTTGCAGCTACACACTCACACAAACTGACACACACTGGAGCCGTCATGTTAATTAGCTCGTTGTAGCGGCTGAGTCCCTCCATCCTCCCTGTTTTGCTCTTTGTTACAAAGGACTCTGCACAGACTACACAATGTACCAAAGAGGACTCTGTGCTTCCCTCTGCTGGGCACAGCTCACACTTCAATGACACCCTGAAGAACTCACCTGAGCTCTCCTCCTCCTCCTCACTCATGTCCTGTGCGTAGGTTTTCAAGTTGACGTTCCTCTGTTGTGGTGTGGGATGTGCATGATATTCATCTATGACCTTTCGTGCCCTCAGATTAGTGTAATGCCGGGCCTGGTTACTGCCTTCAGGCCTGTACATCCTGGGTTTGTGGCCTCTGTCTCATCAGCTTGACCGACGTTCATGCAGAAAAGGCTTGTGTGTGTCTGTATGTATTATCTGATCGGTAGCCAGCTGTTTAATACTGCACGCATTTAGTGTGCGTTAGGGTCATATTTCATTCGAATACGTGTCTGCCAGATCAAACAGTTGAGACTGCAGGATGTTTACAAAATGAACCCGATCATAATCTCTCGCTGTTGAAATGTGAGATCAGCTTCCTTCACAAGCATCTCAGATGTACTGAGGAAAACTTTGATCCACATTTCACCATACTTATGGGCCCACTGTAAAGTATTCACCATACTCCACCTCATACATGTTTCATGCGTCTACGCAATTTATTAGAAATATGCTCAAGCTGTATTTTTTTGTTTTTTGTGATTTTACCACAAAAGTAAACGTGCACACATATAAATAGTCAATTCAATTTAAGTAATTGCCTCTTGTAGCCACAGGGACCATTGTTCTGTTTAAGTTATATTTAAGGCACACACGGTATAAATAAATATTACTCATAATATCTACTACTCATATTATATTTTTTTTACTGTATAAATTAAATGGAATAAAAAAGGCCAGTAATATTGTACAGCCAAGTCTTTTAATGAAAGAGGCTCTTTCTCTTCTGCGGTCCTTTAAAGAGGACAGCGTAGTGCATCCATAAGTTCACCAGCCATAATGTCCTCCTCAGGTAGGTGGAGACAGCTGGAAGGGATGGAGGAGGCATTGGACCCAGAGAGGAACTTTGAGAGGTTTGAGGTGTTGAGAAATAAGTCTGAGGTCTGGAGTCCTGCAAAAGGTTTGAGTGGAGTGAGAACCACAGTTCCAGCAGCACCAGTATCCAGACCAGGTTGCATCCGAGCTTAGCCCAGTGTGAAGTCCTGAATCTCAGAGTCTGCTGAGGCCAGCGCGACACCAGCGTGGCCTCCAGACCCAGCAGCCCCAGCAGGAGCAGAGAAGCCAGGTGGTGCGCGTCAAGCAGCCGCTGACACAGCGCGCCCACCGCCTCCCTCCACCAAGCCGACTCCCCTTCCTTCATGAGGCCCGTCTCAGTCCCACCGCACAACTCCTCCGTCCACCAGGCCAGCTGGAGCGCCACGTGCAGCAGCAGGAGAGTGTCTGTGAGGGCCAGCCGGGCCAGGAGCACGGTGGATGGCTTGGTGGAGGTGTGAGGGGAGCGGAGCAGCAACAGGGCCCGCAGGCTGAACACACAGCCCACCAGCAGGGGGAGGCCGGCTTTGTCGGGCAGCAGCAGCACCGTCACCAGCTTCAGCAGCAAGAAGCGACGCAGCCATCCTTTAGAAGTCGAGAGCAGTCCTGCTGGTGCTGAACCAGGCCAGCCCCAAGAGCCCATCTCCCAGACTGATTTGAAAACGTGCTTTGACCTGCAGAGAGTTCAACACTTGGAGATTAGCTCGGATGCTCCTACCTTGGTTTGGATCTCTGCTTTACCCATTCAAAGGTGGAGAAGAGACACACACTGGTGGTTTATCTCCGCCACGTAAAAGAGCTTTACAACTCTCCTTTTTTTTATGACTAAGCCGCGCAGTGTTGTGTAAGTAGGCAGAGGCCCGGCAAGCAAACAAGCCATCAACGAATTCCTCAACTTTATAGGCAGCGTCGAACATTACTGAGGTTCAACATCACCTCTTGTCTCGGCCAAGTGCAATTGAGAGAAGTTTAAAGAGATTGATTAGTTTAATTTGAAAAAAAAGAAGCCTCATAAAAAGCCCTTGACAAATTAAGGGAAAGTCAATGTAATTTAGTTTATGGATGGCAACTGAAAGTCAGATCAGTGTATTTTAGACCAGGTGACATTATCTTATTATCTTATTATTGTGTCTAGGAGATACCTCAGCTCTCTCCACCCACTTCCCTTAGCTACAATGCTGACTTCTCCGAATGTCTAAAGGTGTTCTTCACATCCGACACAGCGGATTCAACTGATGAACCAATAAACACATGTATTTACCCTTAAACAAAGAATTGAACCTTGTTTGTATAGGAGACTGACCTGTGTATTGGCAGGAAGTGGAGATTGAACGTCCCGTTTCACCTGGATATGAGCGACTTCCCCACCCCCCCCAGGCCCGCACCTCTTCTCCCAGAGGCTGTATGAGAAGGTGTGCGTCTCCCTTCACTTCATCAACTCTGTTTGCTTCAACACGTCATCACGTCAGTTCTGGAGGAGAGCCACACTGCGTCTGACTCATGCTACAGGAGAATCTGCGCCCGAGGCGTTTCCGTGCATCACCGACTGACACCAGTGTAAACCTGTATGTTATTCCATCCAAGTTTTGGGAAAGAGCAGCCTTCCTCAGGCGAGTCTCCCCGGCTAAGAGGTCCTTCTGCCGAATCGATGGTTCCAGTTACAATAAAAAGTATAGCAAACACAATTACAAATTTAAGTACGACAAAGTATGTTCCATGAAACAGGGCCTGAAATACATCCCATCTCTCAGCACATCGTAGTCTGTTCGTTGGTTCACGAGAAAATCTCAAGTCCCGTTAAGAAAGTCCTCCTCTCTTTCCTTTGTCTATTTAAACATAGTTTTCTCACACAACACGGAGCCAAAAAAAGGAGCTTTGCATGGGTGCCAGGAAGATGGCGCCAAGATGTCCTGCACACAGTCAGTCAATAACATTCTGTTGAACTGCATAGCTCATTATAATGAGTGTTCCCGCGGGCTCGTTACCAGTGGCACAGTGTGAGTGTAGCAACCCACGTGTGATGCCAGCACGTTGGATGCACACAACCGTATCCATCCTCCGAGGAATTCTGTGTGTATATAGTCCCACTAACCAGTTGGTGAGAGAAAAAGCCAACTTGATTGATTCCATAGCTCTTTGATGACTGTGTGTGTGTGTGTGTGTGTGTGTTTGTGTTTGTAAAGGGGGGGGGCTTTATAAATTCCGATCATGTTAATAAGGATAGTATTTACAGATGATGAGATGAACTTCCCTGTGTGATTAGATATAGTTTATCTATGTTGAACGAGGCCCCCGATGCCTCAAAGAACTGACTAACTTCACACATCCGTTGAGAGATTCAAAGATTGCCCTACGACACACGACCTGACCACGATCTGTGACAACTTACACTCACATAAACTGGCAGTTTAAAACTTCAACCAGAAAGCCCTCGGAAAATGGCGAGCGCTGCATAGAACGCACATCGTTGGATACACCATAATGTGCTGTGGGATGTGCTAAGTGCATTTCTCCTCATTCCTCAGTGTGTCATTCATCACACCCCAAACTATTTCTGCCATCCAGACTGGATGGGTGTGGGAGGTTATGTACACAAGGCCTGAAGCCATTCCTTCGGTGATGGGAAAGATTCAACTTTACAGCCGATCATCATAAAACCACATCATTTTTAAAGGATTATTTGAATAAACTATATATTTCCATGAACAGAGATGTTGTGCCGAGCCTTAACTGTGACTTGTATTCTTTACTATTATTTTTATTATTATTTTTAATGAACCAACAGAGCGCTTTCCCATTATTTGTAATATTAACTTTGCACAGATGCAGAACGTGAATCCTGAACACCGATGTTTCCACTGACCTGAAGCCTCCAGGGTGTAGGAAACCATATCTGCACATCAGCCAACCAACACTCTGAACTGCAACCTAATGGAACGCCACAAACTATGTCAGCAAATAGGAAACCACAGACGTGTATGTTGTTTCCCTTCCAGTGTTCTGTTCGGGTCTTATCTCTTCACACAACTTTGAGAAACACTCCACTAAACGAGGCCACGAGAACATCCTGGTCTGCAGGGTATTACCGGCCCTGTGAGAGCAACAAAAAGGCCCATGTAAATTACAGTAGATCTCAGTGTAAGCAGACCACCCTGGTATTATTAGTCTTTGATTTTAATAAACCTGCTTTTAAAGCGTGAGAAATGCACTAAACTGTAGTTAACAAGTTACGTCAATGATTGTGAAACAGACGCTCTCCCATGAAAGGAGTGTCGCTGGCTGAGAGGCAGAGAGGGCCGCTGGGCCCCGCTCTAACATGTCGGGTATCTGCATCCAGTGAACAAAAGCTTTCTAAGTTCCTTCCTGAAGGACTCACACAAGTGTTTTCTGATACTTATTATGGTCAGGATACATAATATTAGAGAAAACATAGTTAGCGACTAGCTAGTGAACATAATGGAGCGTTTAGCTGCGGCGAGCGGGCAGTCCCCCTCAGGGGGAATAGAAGTGAGAGCTAAAAGGAGAGTGCTCATGTTGCTCTTTATTTGAGTCAATAGGCAACTGTTCACTACATGACATTAAACAATGTTAATATGTCAATGTTGCATTAACGGCGTGTTTCCGCTAACCCCAAGTTGCCATAAAAAAAAAAAAAAGCAGATTTAAGCTAAGCTGAGCCGACTAAAAAGGCTTGGTTAAGAATAAGGAACGATCGTGGTCACGATTGAGTTCAGGGAAAATCACGTTCATGTTCAGAAGGAACCAATGTTGAGATAGCAAGCAAAACCACACAAAGAGGTTTTGCATTAAGGTCTACCTAAACTATGTTTGAGGAACCGTGCTCCCTTTGATTCCAATTGCAACGGCTGTGCATTGTGTGCTTTTGTAACCTTGTTTTTTTAGGAGGTGGAACCGTACTGTTCCCTTGATATTGTGTGTTTTGCAGTCCTGAAACAACTGTTTCGGTGCTGTGAAACACAACTGTTGTGCCGTTGCTGTAATAGTGTTGTTCCACACTGCTGAGCGTTTTTGTGTTTAAATCAGCCACCCCGAGGAAATTCGTCAGACTGTATGTGATCAATTAAATCAACAAGATAGAGAACTTTACCCGCCGGTTGTTTTTCTGTGTGATGAAGTTTCAGTTAGTGAACTTTACAACTGAGGTGAGGATTTACTTTGCTTTGTGTGCTTTCCTTTCACACTCTCTCTCATACACACACACGCACACTTGCACGCACGCATGCACGCACGCACGCACACACACACACACACACACACACACACACACACACCCTTCACTGTTCACTCTATCGATGTAGAATAGTACTTTGACCCATTTTGAGATAAATCCATAGTTTAGTTTTTGGTCCCTGATCCTCGGCTCGTGCAACGTTAATATTCATCCATGTTATTAATCCTATTGATACTAAAACTTTAAAAAAAATAGTAATAACAAAACCTGCCACACCCCACGAACAAATAAATATTGCACGACGCCTGGGATAAGGCACTTAGCCTACTAAGCCTTTTGACTTCCCGTCCACATTATTGGATATTGCTGATCACTGAAATGATCATCCACGAAAAAACCACACCAGCTCATGAAAATACACTCAATTTAACCACCTATAGACACTGATAGATGCACTTTCAGCATCTGTCAGGAGGGTCAAAAGACAAGTATTCACTTATGCACCGTCGAGCTAATAGAGTAATAACTCTCTGGTGATGTAAACAGTCGGTGGCGTTGATACAGATGACTCCTGAGTGCAAGTGGAGGTTGGATGTTTGTCTTTGCTGGTCCCTAACCACTAAGTGAGTTACAGATGAATTATCCTAACAGCCTTTCAGCTGCAAAAATGAGTTTGTCCATTTCCACTGCAGCATCCGCAGTCCATTTACTCTCCACAGATAACACTCATTAGGAGCTTTCAGAGGAAATTCTGGGTAATAACTAAATGTCTTCCATCATCCATAACCAGGGGTTGTCTTGATGGACCCATCTGCAGTATATCCCTTTGCCGCCTCACACCTCAGGATTAATAAGGTGCTCTAATAATATGATATAATAATGCTCTTGACTCTGAAGAACGGCCATATGACTCCATGTCTCCATGTAATCAGCCCCGTCAAGAGGAGTACACAGTATTGGTGGAAAGGAAATGAGGCACAATTAGGAGTTGATACACAATTAGGCAGATTACGTATGTTCAGGACCGAGCCGGGTCTTTGAGCATCTGTACAGTTAAAAACAGTCAGACAGAGTGTGACGTGAAGGGGGATTCAGGCAAATGTTTAAATGGAATAGGATTATTGATGTCCACAATGTAAACAAACTCTCGGGCTTTATTGTGTTTGGTCCTATTGACAAAGCTGATTAAATGATTAAACTCAATTCAATTCAGTTTATTTTGTATAGCCCAAAATCACAAATGTCAAATTGGCCTCAGAGGGCTTTACAATCTGTACACATACGACATCCCTGTCCCAGGACCTCACATCGGATCAGGAAAAACTCCCCAAAAATAACCTTTGACAGGGAAAAAAGGGAAGAAACCTTCAGGAGAGCAACAGAGGAGGATCCCTCTCCCCGGATGGACAGAAGCAATAGATGTCATGTGTACAGAATGAACAGCATTTACAAAGTTACATAAACACATTACATGAATATGACAGAACTTATGAATAATTAGTGGTAATGCTGAGTAAATGATGCAATCAGGATTCATCTTAAATGTCGTTTATATTTAAAAATATTGAGTCAATAAAAAAAAAAAGCCTATTCAAATTCAGAGCAACCAACTAACATGTGCACAACTCTGCATGTTAATGCACCTCTCTATTTTTTTTCGCCCTCTTTTTGGTTTACTGCACATGTGTGGCCGTGACGGTTGATGATGTCATTGGTAGAAGGGAGTAGAAGATGAAGAGAAAACCTCCTCAACAACTGAGGCTGAGATGAAGTAGCCACCTGCAGCAGTCTCCTCCCACCGCTGATCCAAGATCTGTCAGACGAGCCAGAGCAGAGCGACAGGCTGCAACTCTCCACCACAGACAGGAATACAGAGGTAAGGTTTTTAAATCAGACATGCATCTCACTTTTGTCAAGGGGCATGTAACTGACAGACTGTTACTTATAATGCAACATGTCACAACCAGCATTAGAGCACATGTTAAGCTCTTTCTGAGGCAGCCACTGAAAACCCAAAACAAGAGAGACGATGCAAGCAGGCAGCCAGCATGACACACAAGCGGTTCAGTGCAGCGGGCGGCACAGACAAACAAGATTACAGCAACGTGAATGACATTCTGGATCACCGGATGCCTTTTTAATTATTAACAGCAGAGAGAGGAAAAAAGAAAGTTCTTTTGAATTGCATTTTTGTATTTTCAGTGTAGGCTGCCGGTGAATATAACGAGCATGCCAATTCATCAACTGATGCACAGATGAATGGAAGTTGGTTGCACGTTTGTCTTTTCTCACCCAGATGTGAAGCAGGAACTTTGTCACCCAACGACATAAAGGTTGTGTACTGTAGAGCAACAGAGGTTCTGCACTAACGCAGTGGTACTCCGTCGGTTGATCCGAGTGATCCCGGAGAGAATAAGGTCCCTCATCGGTATCGGTATAAGCCTTCAGTCTTTTATCTCACCCCCTAGCCACATTGTTAGATTTTCTTAATGCGTTATTGGTTTTCTCAAGGTTATTTTTTACAGCTATTGCTCCCGGGCCACTCGGCAGGCTGTAACACGTCTCAACCGTTATCAAATGAGTACTTTCTCAATCTCTATTTGGAATTCGCTCGCGTGTTAGACACTCTGCAATACTCACATACAACAATTTCAAGTTAATGATATATATATATATATATACACTGGACTTTAACAAGCTCCTTTACCTTGAGAATATATATTGCTTGTAAAATCTCAGTCTTCTGATAGCAGAAGTTTCTGCCAGTCTCTTTAACCGGAGGCTCTGTCATCCGGACTCTGAAGCTGGTAGCCTTGTCCCAGCCCCTCAAGGCGGGGGAAATCTGATTGTTCTCCTTCGCTAATTAAATCCATTTTTCTTTAAAAATAACGGAAAGATTTTCTGTCCAGACAAAGGGCTCTTCATCACATGTCCTCCTGTCTCGAGGGTCGACCACTGGGGGCTTGTTGCCTTGTGGTAATATTGTCTCATGTATCCTCAGGGGAGACCCCACAACACCCGCTATACAGGAAAGACTATGCAACATATAGCGTCTTATGCAGTATAAATGACTTACCGTAAATTTAATTCAAACAGTTTAAATGCTTAATGGTTATACTAAAAAGAATTATACTCTTATCCTTTCATACTTTTCTACGATCCTTCAACATCCTCCTCATGAAAGTATCAAAGTATTACAGCTTACAAAGTCACATTATTCAATAGTCTCTGTTATTAAGCACACCGGACTACCTGATCGGGCCTCTGGGTTGAACCAGGAACATGGTCTCCAGGTGTTTTCCTCCTCTGTTGACCACAAACACTTAATTATATTGTTATGCGTTCATACTTTTCTACGATCCTCCAACACTACTTTCTGAGTTTCTCTCTCATCAGCAGAATGTATTTGACAACAATCAAAGTCCCCACCCTCCAGTGTTCTAATAGTTTCTTCCCTGTCCTTCACATGCTCTCTTGTGCCCTTCCTCCGTTGTCTCTGCAGAGTGACCTGCAATGGAGTCAAATCTGACAGGCACCGCGGAGGGAAACTTTACCCAATGTTCTACCGAACACATTGACAAATTCCGTAACGAGGTTTACTCCACGTCCTACTCCCTCATCACCGTGTTGGGCCTGCTTGGGAACGGCTTCGCCCTGGCGGTGCTGATCAAAACGTACCGCCAGAGCTCACCCTTTCACGTCTACATGCTGAACCTGGCCGTGTCCGACCTGCTGGGTGTCATGACGCTGCCGCTGAGAGTCCTCTACTACGTCAACAAGGGCCAGTGGAACCAGGGCGATTTCCTCTGCCGCATCAGCTCCTACGCGCTCTACGTAAACCTCTACTGCAGCATCTACTTCATGGCTGCCATGTCCGTCACGCGCTTCATCGCCATCGTCTTTCCCGTGCAGAACCTGCGGCTGGCGACAGAGAATCGCGCTCGCCTGGTGTGCGTGGGTATCTGGGTGTTCATCTGTATTACCACCTCGCCCTTCCTGATGTCTGGCCAGAAAATTGACCCCATCACAAAGAAAACCAAGTGCTTTGAGCCTCCAAGTGGTAACGGTAAAGGTTTGTCGAAACTAGTCGCGCTGAACTATTTGTCTGTGGTGATGGGCTTTGCTCTGCCCTTCCTGATCATCCTGGTCTGCTACGCTGGCATAATCCGCGCCCTGCTGTCGCGCACCAACTCCGCCCGGCGACAGCAGGGCGCGAGCACCAGAGCCATCCGGATGATCGCCATTGTCCTGCTGACCTTCCTGGTCTGCTTCGTGCCGTACCACGTGCAGCGCACCGTCCACCTGAGCTTCCTGTTGCGGAAGGACACCACGTGCGCAGAGCAGGTGGCCATGCAGAAGTCTGTCGTGGTGACGCTCTGCCTGGCCGCTTCCAATTCGTGCTTCGATCCACTGCTTTATTTTTTCTCCGGCGAGAGTTTCCGCACTCGCTTGTCCTCCCTGCGCAAGACAAACAAGGGCAGCTCCCTGAACCGTATAGCCAGAATAAAGGCCGTCACCATCTCGGAGTCTGCGGAGAACTACCAGCTGGGCCAGGCCAGTTAGTTTGCACCAGACGAACAAGCCTCTCGGGATTTGTTTGAAGGAACACTTCACCCACAGCAGTAACATTTGTATATCATCACCTGTTCTCTAAGAAAAGTCTTTCTGGCATGCCCCCACAGTGAAAGGAGAATACGACTCGAGATATAATGCACGGCATGCGTGAGGGTTTGGAGACAGATGATTGGATGTAGTTTCGCTACAACGCCGCTACAAGTTCTTTGGAAATTCAAGGTAACACAGGGCACAGGTGTAACTGATATACAAATGTTAGTCTAGTGTGTGTGTCATATTTCTTTAAGGAGCTGAGGATGGCATGTGTTTACACAGGGAAGGAGTTGAGAGAAACATGAGGAGAAGAATTAACTAGTAAGCGCTCAAGAAGAGAGTATTTAAACATCTAAGTATCAAGTCTCAGTCTCATTTATTATTCTAAAGAATGAAAAGTGTACAGTATTGTAGTGATGTTGTTCTGCATTATCATTGTGACAGTAACTATTAGCCTATTGTGTCCCAAAAGTTATTCAAACTGTGGAATTACAAATATGAATTATTAAGTATAATAATTAAGTATATATGTATGAATGTATTGTAGATACTTTTGTAATATGTGTTGTATCACACAAGAAGGGCTAAAGTATGCTGTGTTGACTCCTGTAGACCTTAACTATTCTTTTTCTTTTTTTTATTACTGTCATTGTTATCTTTTGGCATTTTTGCATAATTACTTTTCCTCAATTTGGATTCAAAATTGTTGTTTTTGTGCTTCAGATGTTTTTTTATATTTCTGTGTTTTCTGTAAATAATATTGATGATGATGATGATGATAATGAATTATGATCTTCCAAACGGTGTACCTTTAAGGGAGTAGTTTAATTAGTTGTTTTTTTGGGGCTGAGAAGTCCGACAGCACTCATAATTGTATGGTAAATATGAAACTACAGCCGACTGAAGTTTACATAACCGTAGCTTAGATGAACATAAACAGGTCGCCCGGATCTGTTCAAATAGAACAACTCCTCTCACCTCTAGGCACATTGCATACTGTTTGCTTAATTATGTATGTTTTGATGTGTGTGTCTCCAATCTTTATGCTAAGCTAAGATAAACAGCTGCTGGCTGGAGTTTCATATTTCTCAGTGCAAATGTGAGAATGGCATCATAGCAAGAACACAAATGAGAAATTATGCTGCTGTAATCCTATCGTGTGCAAATAATGTTTCATGTGTGATAACTGCATCAATAAATCATCCAATGCACGTCAGTTCAGTATGGTCCCATTAAAAATCCTCACTGTGAGGGAAGTTACCAACTCCGTCCACTGGGTGTCGCAACCAGCCCACATTGTTGTCGCCCTCTCACCTCTAGGCACATTGCATACACGTGACTCAAGGCTGAGCGTACACGTGACATACACGTGACTCAAGGCTGAGCGTCTTCCCCAATGCTTTTCTACTCTTGCTTTCTCTGAGATGAGAAAACAACTGCAAAAAAAAGTCTTAAAGCTGTCAGTGTGTGCACATAAACACTCTAAAAAAATACATGCTACATTTATAAAAAAAGGGTAAGAGCATCCTTCTATACAGCAATTTAAAAAGCAAGACCAGAATTCCTCTTCCCGGTCAATTAGAGATACAAAACAACACTGAAAGAGAACAGGCTGCTGAGGCCGACCCTGCTGATTAGAACACAGAGGGCCACTGTGTTACAACTTCATAAACAGATAATATCGAGCACATGATCGGCTCCCTCCTTCAGCTGCACAAAAAGATGTTTGTTTCAGTCTGCAAAGCAGGACTATCTCCGAGATGGGAGTCTGTTGTTCCAGTGTTTGTGTACCGCTCGGCGGACATATACTCGCCGTGCGGGAAGTAAGGAAAGTCCCTGCTTAAGTCCCCCTTGCTTGTTTCTGAAGAGGTTTGCGGATAACTGTGCACCCCCAGTGCACGGCAGGAAACGTTCCTCTCTTTCATCTGTGCTCCAGGTTTGCTGTACTCCAAAAGTGATGTGGCTGAAGCCTTGATTGTTTTTCTTGGGAAAGTTTAGGATTAAAGCTTGATTGCCCTCCGAGGGAGCAGACTGAGCTTTACAACAGTTGTTAATGTCCTCCATATGAGTACAGGAACAGTCAGAGGAGCTCTCCAGGAGCGCTGCTTCAACCCTGGGTCCTCTCTTTGGATGTCCTGTACACGTGGGACTCCTAATAGCAGAATCCTTGAAAGGCACCCATCAGGTCCTAAGATGTCCCGTTGACATGACATGTGCCTCCTTTAAGACAATACATCAGGAGTTCACTTTGTTGGAGTTCAACATGTTTGGCCACTTGAAAGCAGCACAACAGGCGTTAAACAACAACAGATAAGTACCTTGTAAAGCAGATAGACGTCATGAATGTGTTGGTCGCCTATTTGTACATCCAGCTGACACAGCAGCATTAGCATTTATTCAGTCATATTCATGTAAGTCCATTATTCATTCTTCTTTCTGATCTGTTTGGTGTCCATCAACCACTGGCAGAAATGACCCCACATGTGCTCCTCGGCTATTGGCTGTCTGGCAATGACCCAGACCCTGAATCCGACGATAAAGTTGTTTTATTCCTAAGAGTTGCTGGAGATTTGTCCTCCAAACAACTTTCTCTCCCCCCCCCACACACACACACACACACACACACACACATAAACACACTCTGCTGTTTGGTGCTGGGCAGGTGGGTTAAGTGGGGTTTTATAGGTTTTTCACTGAAAACAGCTGCCTGCTTCGACCGAAAACGACACTAATAAGAGTGAACCAAAAAAAAGTTCTGGATCATAACACTAAACCAAAGAGCTGTAAAAAGCTGCAAAGAAAAAAGCTTAATGGAGAGGAATTCTCTATTTTCTGTATCTCATCCATCTTGAAATATGGATGAGAGCAGCTTTAAATATAAATACAGTTCGAGTCCCCAGTTAATCATCACCGTCTCATAACATACCGTCGATGCAGATAGAAAACAACGTAGCCGAGGCCAAATTGCAGAAAATTGCCTGTTTCTTCACGCTTGTTCATGTCTGGCAGGCAGACGAGCTCTGCTCCAAACCCGATGTTTGACGCAACCAAAATTGATTTGCTACACAGCTCACAGTCCACCTCACCGCACGTTGGAAGGAAGAAGCAAGCCGAGCCAGAGTCCCCATAGTGAGGCCTGCAACTCTGTTGGTATGTGGACACAGCATGCATCCTCTGTCTGCTCAACACAGCAGAGAGAGCAGAGTCTCCATCATTAGATCTTTTGTCTCGTTAGTATCCGGAGGTGGAAAGCAGGTCAGTAAACATGACCGAGCCTTGTGCAGACATCCTATCACATAAACCCGACGCACAGAGGCTCCCATTTCTTTAACACACTGCTGTTTCTGATGACAGCCTGCATACAGTACTGTGTGTGCACATGTGTGTGCATGTGTGTGTGCGTGTGTGTGCGTGTGTGTGCGTGCATGGTCGCGCTAAATCTATGCCCTTATAATGACTACTCAAGCAACATCAAAGGCCACATGCAGAAAGTAAGTTCTTTGCCTCCAGAGTGAAGGGTCAAAGGTCAAGCTGAAGTGTTGTGGTGGCTGTTGAGTTCAGGTCGGAGGAGACTGAGCCAGACAAACGGCTCACAGATGAGTTAATAGCAGTCTGGAGCTTTTAGAGGAGCATGAGTCAAGCTATGGCAGGCTATTACTCAGACGCCACTCAATCATCCGTTCACAACATATTCAAAACAAACAAAAACACTTGGGCCTGCCAGCTCGATCACTTTGTGTGGTGCCAAACACGGCAGCCCCCTTTTGTTTTATACCCAGCCAACTCCCCCTGCAGTCTCGCCCTATCGACTTTGTGAACGCAACAGTTGGTCCACGACGGTCATTGTGTATTCCACTAAAAGTTATTTCAGCCGCCGGTGTATTTTTGTATTTTTGGCCCATGTTGTGACGCACACACAGAGAGAGAAAGGCCCCTCAGTTTGCTTGGCTTTTGAAATGTTAAACCATCAGTTCTCCAAATCATATGAAGCCTTCTGGGATTTGTACAAATAAAATTTAAAAAAAAATCTGTTTGAGCTTCAGACTTCCGTCTTGTTTTTTTTTTCAAATAAAATCATTTTTTAAAGTTGGATTGTTCACTATTTAACCGAGAAAAGAAAATATCAATATTGTTTATTTTATCCAGTGTCTTCATCATTGTTTTATTTATCCATCCATCCATCCATCCATTTTCAATACCGCTTATCCTCATTAGGGTCGCGGGGGCGCTGGAGCCTATCCCAGCTGACATAGGGCGAAGGCAGGGGACACCCTGGACAGGCCGCCAGTCCATCGAGGGCACATGTAGGGACATACAACCATTCACTCTCACATTCACACCTATGGGCAATTTAGAGATCAATTAACCTGCAGCATGTCTTTGGACTGTGGGAGGAAGCCGGAGAGCCCGGAGAGAACCCACGCTGCCACGGGGAGAACATGCAAACTCCACACAGAAGGACCGCTCCGACTGGGAATCGAACCCGCGGCCCTCTTGCTGTGAGGCGACAGTGCTAGCCACTACACCACCGTGCAGCCCAACTGTTTTATTTATTTTATTCTTTTTTTCTGTGAAAGGTGCTAAATAAAACACAATCAAGGTCAAATAACTTCACCTCCTTAACCGGTTTATGGCTGACGATAAACTCTCCCCAAATGTGCGGAGATGTCTTCATGCAATATATACAATCATTTACACTGTCTCGTGCGGTTACGGTGCAGCTGTTGATAACGGCAGCCACAGAGCTGTCATTCCTCTTCTCAACCATCTTGCCAGAGGCACAATTTACAAAGGCCTTTCTTCTCTAACTTAAATGGACAAGAGAGGACAAGAGAGCTGAATATAATCTTCATGGCAATTTGCATAAAACGCAGAAGCTCTACAGAATGTCTGTCGCTAGTCGGACTCTCTTCCAAGCCCAAATCAAACCTCTTGAACGAGAGATAAAAGATCATTCGAACAGAAAGCTCTTTGTTCGGGGTCAAAAGAAACATTCGCTTTGCAGCTCACAGTTGGAGTCTCTGACAGCAGAGGCAGAAAACGTCTTTGTAAATCAATGCGGTGAAATAAAGAGGATTTAGAAGTTTAAATTAAAGCTGGATTAAAAGAGGCGATACAGAATTCACCGATACACAAGTCTGGTGGCATGCAGTGCAACTGGGTCGTACTGGTAGTTGCCCAGTAAGCCTTGCATTCTTCACCGCCTGCAGTGACCCGTATCGGGCGGTTTGAAGCCTCTTCTGGTCCCATGATGAATTGGTTAAGAACTCAACATATGCACAGTGTCTAAGCAGACTGTCACAGTGGATCCAGACCAAATAGACCACTGTCAACAAATATTGACTTCCTAGTGAGTAAGGCTGAGGTTTGGCGCCCACCACATGGTGTCAAATCCAACCCAACTAAAGATTATAAACACTGGACAACACCATTTATCATTCTGATCGTATTCCAACAAGTATTGCAATGAATTATCTGCTGATTCATCATTGTCCATCATCATTGTCCAACCAAAAACGTTTTTTCCCAAACGTAAAGTTTTAAGATAAAAACAGCCTAGCTTTAAGTCTCGTGGACACACATTTGATACACAGTTTAATAAGTCTTTTCATGCATTTAGTAAGAAGAAGTGGACTTCTTTGAAGCCATAAAGAAGCATTTAATGCAGTTTACTTGAAAATATAACACAAAATAAGAGAAACGTGGTTTTCACCTAAGAGCAACAATATGCAGCCCGAAAACCGACAAAATGCAATTAAAATGTATTATTATTATTCCTTTACCTTTATTTAGGCAGGATAATACCATTGATATTTTTGAAATTGAGATATAGTATAATGTCTTCCAGTTTATCTAATGTCTCAAGCTGGTATTGTTTAAAGCTTTTTGAAACAAAAGTCTGATAAGAGTGTGATAACCACACAAGTTGTTCATCCACACCAGCGCGAGGTTAACTGCAGTATGAAGCTTAAACACACTGCTATGAAGTAGACTAATGTTCCCTATAATTTAATTGAAGTCAATTCATTCTTTGTTGAACAGCTACAGACAAGTCACTCCGCAGAGAAGAAACCCGAACAGAATGATATCAGAGAATACGAATTAAGATGTTCGTATTAAAAGCATCCACAATGCTAATTAGTCGCTCTGTCTTCAGACACTGGTAGGAGCCCTAAAGTCTTTAAATAAATGTCCGTCCCTGCTGTTTTTACTAGTGACAGGATTTATGGAGTCTGGAATAAAGCCAAAACTATTTTAGTTTGTTCTACTCTCTTTTGAGACGCCGTCCTGGCAAAACAAGACAGAACCGTGCGCGTGCCTCTTAAAGTGGGACTCGAGTCCAAATCACTGCTGACTCACGTGACAAAATATCACGATTTACTTTTAGTTTGACATGAACATCGGTCTCCTGGATGAAAGTGTTTGTATCACCATCCGCCCTGCGAGGACCATCTTGTTCTTTATACGACATCAATTGCAATATTTCCTGCCATACACACGCTAAACGTGCGTCAAAATGCCAAAGAGCACTGACTGAGCTTTTTTTATATTAAATATATTATTTTCCAATATTTTATATTTTCATACAAAAAGAGTAAGAACGTGTGTAATTTTGAGCTACAGGGTTTAGGAAACAGTCACAAAACTCACACAAAAACTTTCCTTTTTATAGTTCAAGAGACATTTTTTTCCCAGATGGTGAGCTGTTAAATTACCTTCTGGGAATTTTTCAAAGATTGCGTGGTGTATATTTCGTATGAAATCTGAGCTCTATAGCTCGCTGACACAAATGTAAGCAATAGGTAAAAAATAATCCTCCTATACAGCCCTACATAGTTGAAACCTGCATACCTGTATTAATAATTATCTTCAATGAAACCTGAAGTAAGCAAAAGTAAAGTGTGTACACTTGTGATTCACATACATGCTAGGGTTGTTCTCTTCCTTCCAGGAAAAGGCTCTCCCACCCACGACTTGAATATTAACTTCAACAACTCAGTGTTGGTTCCGACTCCGACGGCCAGGAACCTCGGAGTGACACTCGACAGTCAACTCTCCCACTGCCAACATTACCACAACAACACGCTCCTGTAGGTACATGCTGTACAACATCAGGAGAATACGACCTCTTCTCACTCAGAAGGCGGCACAGGTTCTGGTCCAGGCTCTGGTCATCTCACGGCTAGACTACTGTAACTCCCTCCTGGCAGGTCTACCTGCTAATGCCATTCGACCTCTACAGCTCATCCAGAATGCAGCTGCTCGACTGGTCTTCAACCTCCCGAAATTTACCCACACTACTCCGCTCCTCCGCGACCTTCACTGGTTACCGGTGGCCGCCCGCATCTGCTTCAAAACATTGGTACTTGCGTACCGTGCTGCGAACAGATCGGGTCCAGTCTACATCCAGGACATGGTCAAACCGTACACCCCAGCCCGTTCACTTCACTCGGCTTCTGCCAATCTGCTTGTAGCTCCTTCACTTCGAGCTAAACACTCAAAGTCACAACTGTTTGCTGTGCTGGCTCCTCATTGGTGGAACGAGCTCCCCATTGACATCAGGACAGCAGAAAGTCTCTACACCTTCCGTCGCAAACTAAAAACACATCTTTTTCGGCTATACCTTGAATAGGGAAGGTAGAGCCGTAGTAGCACTTTAGTAGCACTTAAATGTCCCTTACTGATAGCACTTTGTAGTTTAACACTTTAGTTGCACTTAAATGTCTCTTACGGATAGCACTCTGTAGTTTAACTTTATTGAAGAAATTGTACTTTCTTGATTCTTGTTGTTCTGAGTTTGGACTCATGGTTTAATGCACTTATTGTAAGTCGCTTTGGATAAAAGCGTCAGCTAAATGACATGTAATGTAATGTTATTTCTATATTATTACCCTGAAAAAGCCTTTGACAGATTTCACTGATAATAGGTACTCTGTTAATCCAGTTAGTTTTTTGGAGTGACAGGGTGGGGTCCGACATGCTCAGTGGGACTTAAAGGAAACACAAACATGGCCGGCCTGAAGCTCCGGGTCATTACAAAGCTGTAGAAGGCATGTGAGACTGTGAGGGTGGGCGATGGGGGTCAGGAGAAGAAGATACCGACGAGGCTTAATGTTGTTTACTTTCCCCTTCAGGAGGCCATTGTGTCCGCTTACACCCATCACATGACACCTGGTCACAGTCTCCCCATCAGTGCCGTCCTCAACCCTCCACTTGCAGCATCACAAAGACACACACGATCACGCACTCAGACGCACACAATGGGCCGCTTGTTGTCTCCGGCGAGTGAACAGGCAGCCTCCCCTCATGAGTAAGAGGGCCCAAATCATGATGTTGGCGCAGTGCCTCATGTGCCCCAACGCCGACTCCAAATACTCATCAATACGAACCATTGATACGCGCTAATTTTTACGCCAATTAACTGACAACAGCACCTCTCGTCCCGCTGCCATTCTCTGTCCCGTCAACACTGAAACAGAAGGACATGGCCGTGCTCCATCAGCCGCCTTCATGTGGTAAGATCTGTATAATTAGTGACTAAAATGTAACCGACTGAAACAGAAAACGCATGATGGAGCCGTTGACCCTGCGCTCACTTTTGACATTTCCAGATAATTTGGTTTCCACAGTTAAATTCTGATGTCTCCCACCAAATCATTTAACAATAAAATGGTCATGTTATCCACGCAGGTTTGTGCAACACAATATTAGATTTGCTGAAGTTCAGTAATTGACATTGGAGACACAGTTTGATGATATCTTACTTGTTTCATAAAAGTTGTCCCCTGAGTCTGTTCTGCAGCAAAACTGGATTTAGTATTGAACAGGGGACAAGAGCTGCTCAACACGTCTCTTCAAGACATTGAGGGTGTAATTAATGTCGCACAACATCCTTTGGCTTATACGAGGACCACAGAAAAACATTTTCTACGGACATTTTAAAACATTGGCTATCAGTTCACCTCACAGCAAGAGGGGTTCGATCCCCGATCTCGAGCGGTCCTTCTGTGTGGAGTTTGCACGTTCTCCCCGTGGCAGCGTGGGTTCCCTTCGGGTTCTCCGGCTTCCTCCCACAGTCCAAAGACATGGAGTTCAGGTTAATTGGAGACTTTGCTCATAGGTGTGAATGTGAGCGTGAATTGTTGCCTTTTTTTCTATATGTGCCCTGAGATCAACTGGCAACCTGTCCAGGTGTCCTGTACCCTGCCTTTGCCCAGTGTCAGCTGGGATTGGCTCCAGCTGCCCCCCACCCCCTGAATAGGATCAGTGGTTTGGATAATGGAATTTGAAAACCCCCCTGTGTGAAGTAGGCATTTGAAATATGGCCGAGGGACGGCCGACTCAAAATGTTTCCTCCTCCCGCTTCTCATCTTCCGTCCCTGATGATGGTGATGAAGTTGAATGCTGTTTTTCAGAGCGCTCCAGTCAGTAGAGCGGAAGAAAGAGAAATGTAAAGCAGATGTCCAGCTGTGTTTGTAAGCACAGCCAGAACCCACCGCATCCATGTTGAGTAACGAGAACATAAATTCTGTTTGGGCTGTCGCGCCGGCAGCCAAGGTTCAAGATTTCGTAACAGGCGTGGATGCTTTCCCACTGGCGTTGCTGAACCGTCAGGTGGACCAACAAGCTTCCATCACAGCAGACCGTTCTCGAGCTCGGGGCCTGAACGCCGACGCTGTTCAGAATCTTTGTTTGTGCAAATAAAGATGTTCTACTAAAATTCCTGCCCGGTGTTTTTTCCTGAAATCGTGTCAAGTTTAAATCCTACTTCCTTCTTTTCTTTTCCTTTCCTTCCTCTAACCATCACACCTAATTATCACTGTTCAATGTCTGTGCAGCAGATGTACCGAAAGACAACTGGCAGTTTTGTGTCCCCCAGAGACGGCACACGTGAGACGGACGGTGAGCCCCTCAGTGGCCTGAATGAGCCGGAGGTTTGTGGACGCACACACACACACACACACACACACACACACACACACACACACACACACACTGCAAACACACTAGAAGCCACAGCAGACAAACGACACTTGGGCGGACAAATACTCAGCATTCCTCAGGAGTGACCCCACACACACACACACACACAAACACTCTCACACACACACACACACCAGGGTGACCTTTCAACTGGAGGAGAGAGCGACATCTTTGTCTGAAAGCATCTGCTGAAAATGTCCTTGAGCAAGACATCTGTCCTCTTCTATTTGCATGCTTTGATAGCCGCTCTCATGCGCTGACCTTCCTGGGGAGAGCAGAAAAAGTTTTTAAAACTACAAACAAAACAATGTTTCTCACACACTAGCCCCTCAAAAGGGAAATTCTAATATAATTCATCCAGATTTAGATTTGACACAATGTTTAATGGGAGTCCAGTCGTTAGTCGGATTTCACATGTTGAGAGCACTAAAACGATACAAGACGTGTCCGACTTGGTTTCATTTCATTTCGCTACGCACCTACTTCTATAATAACATCCTGGTGACTTGTATTTAACCTTGACTCACATCACTGTCAATGAAGCCAGATTTTTAACTTTGTGAAAATATGGGCTACTTTATATGGGGGGGGGGGGGGGGGTTCAACATAAAGTCAGCTTATAGTCCAGTGAACTGGACACTCATGTTATGATTGACATTGACTGGGCCCTGAGCTGAATAGGCTGAGCTTTAAAATGGATGAGTAAAAACCAAAATCACCTTTCACTTCATCACAAGTTAAAACTTTTTTTGTTGCATTTCAATAAATGACCTGTGAGCGCTTACATCTGTTCATAGGAGTGAAAACTTGAGTTTGCCCAAATCTTCTCTCCCTAAATGAACTTTACAAATTGGGCTACTTTTATGATGATTGGGCTGCTTTTAATAACGTTCTCCTCACTTTTAAAAACACAATCAGTCAATTCCCAAGTGGCATCTCTGTAGCCCGTCAACGACAGTGTAGCCTCCACGCGTATAGCCACTGTCGGTACGACACGACCCCCTCAATGCAGAAGTAGTTTAGACGATGATCATGCTAAAGTTACACTCTCCACCTCCATTGTAGTCAGCAACCACCACCCTGGTAAAACAATGTGTTTTTGGGCAAGGAGCAGAAGCCCCCTAATACTCTACACACGAAAGAAAACAATAAAAGAAGACCCTTCAGTTTCTGTCGATATGTATTGTCGCTAACAATAGAAGATTTGGAGCTAAATCTAATGGAAGAGGAAATACAAAGAACTGAGAAAAAAGGGCTGCAGCAACCCGAAAGTAAACGAGAAGAAATGGAGACGGAGAAAAAAGGTTGGACCAATTGATTGTCTCTCAAAAACCACCAATGGAGGGAGAGACGGACGAAATGGGGTTGGCTGATATTTCTGAATGGACTGGCCAGATGCGACCAGTCGCACCAATACAGTCCCCGCCCACCAGGAAGAGGACAGACAGCACAAGCAGCAGCCACGCAAACCTACAGGCCACGGACAAGGAGAGTGTTGGTTTCAAGTTGAAGTTGGTTTGGAAAGTTTCAGGAGGCTAATGCTGAATGCTGGACCCGATTCATTCTTAAGTTATGGCCCTAGTTGCAGGAATTTTCTTTTCAGTGAAGAATGTAATGCTTTTCCCAGTAATTCCTATTTCAATACCCAATATATTATTTGTATAAAATTCTCGCTCTCATTTACAAAACACAGTTATCGTTCACAGTTACAGCGTTTGAGATTTATAATGTACATCCATCACGTAAATAATTGAGGAATAGGCCTCCTCAGCAGGGTTGCATTATAGAGAACATATTTCAAATGTTCCACATGGAAACCCTAAAACAGCAGACGCCAACAGATGAAAATGGAAGGCCAGAAAAAGCCCAACTGGCAGGTTTCTGGGTCCTCTAAAGCTGGAAGCGCAACAGTAAAATGGAAAGCACATGAGGGCGTTTTGTCAGATACGGATCGGCATGAACTCTTCGGTTGAGGGAATGTAGCAAACCCTTACAGCACCTGCACCAGAGCACTGGACAACATATCAATGTCTGTTTCACTTTAGAGTCTCATCCATTTCCAGTCTGTCATTCTCTCCTTCTTTCTCCGTCTATCTCAGCCTCGCCTTCTCAGATTCTCCCTCTTTGTCTTCAGCCGTCGACCTTTGACTTTTCGGGTTAGCGCCCGAAGAGTGAACAGATTATCGGTTAGACAAAGATATCTGTGTGTCCTCAGCGTTCACCTCACAAATACTCAGCATGTAGAAGAAACACGAAAACTAATAAAATGTGACTCTGCATCAAAGCTGCGGCAGAACACATGATCCCAAATGTAGGAAAAATACATATTTCAGCGTTTGATCAGGTTTAGCAACATATTCAATCTGCGAACTGCTGAGCAAAAAATAAAAAAAACCCTCAAGCTCTTGAATTTATCTCCCTGCATCCACCCCTGATAGTGACTTGGTTTATCAGCAGTTTCCTGCCCAGGGGAATAGAGGAAGTACCCACCTATCCTGTGACACTAGCTATCTGTTACTTAATGTTGCTAAACAGGAAGAAAAAAAACATTGCCCTGACACTAACATTGTGCTCCTCGCAAGTGCCTCTCGGCCAATACTAAACCGGATGTGTGCAGCAGGTCCCCCAGTTGTTGATGTCAGCCGGGAGTCATGTTCCCAGGGTAGAACCGTGGCAGAACGGGTGGGAATTGTTACAGTGCGGAGGGGGATGAGAGGGGGTTATTGTAGAACTGCTCCAGAGGAAAACATTGTCAAACAACCCTCAAAGAAAGAAAACCTCTTTCTCCCTGTGTTACTCACTGCACAGCAAGGCCCCTCTACAACATCCATCAAACCTGAACGTTTTTCTTTTTAATTACCAGACAAGTGTGGACAGAATGATTGCTATAATGCATGTGTGTGTATATATGCGTGACAACCCTACAGTCATTAAAGTCTTGGTGTCCTCCTCCTAGAGCCGACATGTACAAGGAGGCTATGTTGGTAAAAAAACAGGGCCCCTTGTTGCCATGACCTACATATGACCCACCTGTGCCAGAGGACTAGATTGTGCGAGGAGGAGGGTGTGGACATAGAAATACTCATACCCAACATAAAGCTGAGACAGTGTTTGACGAACTGCTCTCTTCGGTGCTCCGTGTGCTCATGGCCACCACGTTTGAAGAGCAGCAGAGCCGGGGAATAGGAATGTGGAAATGGGTGTCTTTTTTTACAGCACCATCTTTCATGATAACCCCTGAGGCAACAGATTCTGTTCAACTGTAATGTATCATGTAGCAGATACACCCACGCATGGACCTACAAATCTAAAAAGGTGCAGCATATAATATCTGACATTTTAGTTGAAATCATTCAAAAAAATGCGAGGAAGAAAACAGTTTTTACATTGTGACTAATGCTTCAAAGTATTGTGCTGCATGAGATATCTACTTCCCACCAGCAGCCTCTGGCACGTCCTGTCTTGTGATAAAATGTGTTCCTCGGAGGTGACAGTGAGTCACGGTTGTTGCTTAATCTGCCCTCAGAGAACCAATGGACGGGTGCGTTTTGATAGCTTGTTCATTGGTTTATTCCAAAGTGGCAGAAAGAGGCTGTTTCATCCCTGGGAGGGCATCGGGTATGACTATTTCTGGTACGGGACACGTGACCTCAGTTAGTGGCCAGCACTTAGTTCCAATTCAGCCAGCGCACACCCACCCCAGTGCCGACTTCTCTCCGACCAGCGGGGTGGTCTCCTGGCCGCCGGGAGGACGAGATGAAGGTGTGGGGTTGATTTCTCGTCTCACTTTGGATTTAATCCAATAAACAAACTATCAAGGCGTACACAAACCATACAAACCTTGGTTGGTGGCACAGTAAACACGACTGGCTAACGTAAACTATAGTCTGACACCACAAGTGATGATAGCAGCTGCTTTTAGTTATCAGTTGTTGTTGTTGTTTTTTGTAATAACTGATTACTGTACATTCATATTGTATGGACCCAGTAGTAGAGGTGAAATGCTGCCCCCTTATTTCTTTGGAGCAGGTGTCCGATCCTTAGACATTGCACCTTTAATGTATTGCAGACTGGGCCTGGGGACAGATCGCTACCACATGTCGCCCTTGCTCATTACCAATTGGAGGATAATTTCTAACATTATTCCATTATCCTAAATTGTAGTTTCCCGGTAAACACCCTTTATCAGTCACGAGTAAATGCCACATATTTACGACAAGGCTTTAAAAATGTCCAAATCATGAATATTATGCACTGGATCGTGAAAACAAACAGTATTTTCCTCATTTGGTTCAAACAAAAATCCATACCAATCAATCACAGAATTGGATGCTTCCATGTGTACAGCAAAATTAAAATGAATAAATAAAAGAGATTACAAAAGTCCCACAAACCCTGAGCTTCGCTGCCTGCTGCCAAGTACATGGGCTTCATCCACTGAAAGGTCTCAAGGAGACATTTCATTAACACGTTCTGTGCCCATGTCTATAATGGTGTGAACAACTGCTTGTAGCACTGTGTCATTATAGTTAAGCACTTAAACATCCCAATGCTTTAAAACAATAACCATAGCACATTGTAAAGCATTTTATCTGGACGTATATGGTCAAGTGTCATCCTCCTTAATAATTGCTGGCCATAATTCTTCCTTACACTGTTACACTGTTTTCTTATTTGGGATTTGTAATCACTTCTACAGCAGGGGGTTTTCCGTCTTTCTTTTTTCTTTTTTTTACTTTTGGAGTTTTGCAAAAAGAATGCACAAAAAACACTGAATAAATAACAATAATGTCAAAGGTTATGTTTTCCTTGTTTCCAGTTTTTAGGTTTGTCTCTTGTTTCGATTACTTCACATCGTGTCATTATCTGCCCCGCCCTGATTGTTTTCACCTGTGCCTCGTTATCACTCCTCCCCCTCGTCTGGGCTGGTTGCTCTTGGCTTTCCTTAGTTAGCGGTCCAGCTGTATTGTGTTCTCACGTATTCCAAATGTGTACTTAGATTCTGCCCAGCGTTTTTGGATTGCTTCAAGTGTTACTCGACTGACTTCACGTGTACCGTATGTGTTTCTGGCAAAGAAACGCTGTGTTGAAGCTTCAAAAAGGAAAAACGACAACAAACAATGGTAAAAGAAAAATGTGTTGGCGGAAGTTATAATATCTGTAACACATGTTTACAAAAACAACTGAAACGAAAATGTAACATTTCATTCGAAATAATGCTTCAGTTTTGTGTTCACTGCCTTACTTAAAAAAAAAAAAAAAACTAAATTGTGCAAAGTGAACTTACCTATTCCCAAAGCGTGTACATTAATAAATAGTGCATTGGTTAGTTCATAATAATCCGATCGACTTACAATGTTGTTTTGGTTTTGAATTTGTTTCCCCTTAACCTCCACTCAGCAGATAACTTATGTAAATATGAGAGAACCATATAGTTCTGATTCTACGTATCTTTAGTTTTATACATCATTGTAATTGTTTTAGACATTTCTATTTTAACATTATTTATGTATATGTAATTTATGATTACGGTAAATACACTCTATTTCAACACCAATAATCATAATTCTGACTTGATTATTGATTGGCCAATTACTTAATTAATTTAGACTCTCACTTGGACATGCTTTCCAGTTGAGTGTGCACACGGCCCTGCAGTCTCGTGCCCTTTTGTGTGGATTGGCAGGGCAATTAGCTGTTAATTGACATCAGGTGGCAAATGCCTTCAATTTACAGGACGATGGGATTCATCACATGGGTACAAACAATTCTTTTCTCGGGAACGAATTTAAGAACAAACTTCGGAAGACTTTTATGAACGAGCTACACGCTCAAATAGCATGCAGGAAAACTGGGGAAATGTTTTATACATATTGTAACTACTGTTTTATGATGACATGGAAGTTGACATAATTGTGTGCTGAAACAACAGCATAGTATGAAGTTATGTATTTGGTTGGCTCTGGGCCAGACTCTCCGACTATCCCAGCTGCAACGAAAGCAAATGGACGTCAGTAGTGCTGGCAAACGCGAGCCAAACTAATGCCATCTGTTGGTTACACACCAAACAAGCATAGTTGGCTCAAGTGTACTAGTACATGTAAGATTAAAAGAACAGTGAGATGTCGTGTCATCTAGCAGCGAGGGTGTAGATTGCATCCAACTGAGTAGCCCTCCCCTCCCTTAGATTAGAGGAGACAACTTTATTTATCCCCAGTGTGTAAACTCTTTGTCAGACAAGACTTTGAAACAAAGAATAAATAACACCAGAAAATGCCATATGAGACATGACTGACATCAGAAAGATGCTAAATCTAAAAACCACAACTAAACGTGTTCATAAAAAAATAAAAATAAAAATTCCAAGTGTGTCGGAGAACTACGGTGGTTTGTCCGTTCTGGGCTACTGTAGAAACATGGCGGACTCCGTGAAGAGGACCTGTTCCGTACATGAATATAAATGGCTCATTCTAAGCTAGCGAAAAGACAACAATTCTTCATTTCAGGTGATAACACACTGATGAAAACAGTTAGGAATATTATAATCAATTTCTATTAATAAATCCCCCTAAATGCTACACACTGTTCCTTTAATAACGTTACCTTTGTAAACTAGCTAACTGCCATGCTACAGGCTTTATCAGGGTATGAATGTGGCAGTGGGGTGTGGCTAGGCTCAGCTGCAGAGTGGGTGGAGCGGGGGGGGGGGTGAGACAATTGTAAGCCTTTAGAGAGCGGGCCGACACATGCTTTTCAGTGATGGTTGAACATCGGCTCGCTTATTAAGCCAATATGATCCAGTTGAAGTTCGGCCAATTTAGCAACGCTGCTTTCATTTCTAGGATCCGGATGTGGCAATGTTCCTGTGGCTTTCTTCCCCAGGACTTTATAGGCCCTGAAAGCCAAGCACAGTCCACACCCCAAATATACTTCTTCAACTCAACCATGTTGATAATGACTGATGTTGTCCATGCCATAAGAGGAGAGAAGCATTTCCTGGCTGTGAAGTGGCCATGGATGTTTGCCTACATTTTGAGGAGTTGCAGCAGGTCATGTCTGAAACATTTATCAGAACATCCTATTTATGGGATAATGGCTGGCAAAGGGAGTTCAATCAGGGAGAGACCAGTCAGATGAAGAAAGGATGATGTTTATTGTTAACAGATGATATGAAATGATGAAGTCTCAGAGTCTTTGGAGCTTGGACTCTACAGAATGATGAGTTGATGAGGCTGATGGATCCGTGAAGGCTGGGCGGAGATGGGGAGGTGGAGGGGTGCGTAACAGCAACATGAATGATTGAACCAGTTTCAATATTTCTTGGAACTTAAGTGTCCAAAATGGTCTCTGTGCAATTTGTACATTTTGTGAGAACAGATCCAGGAGAGGTTTCATGCCCTTGTTTTATTGGACAAAAAAGTGTTGTTGTGTTGATGACATGAACTGTGATATCTCTGGTTTGATTCCCAGGCAGTTGCTTTGGTTGTTTCCCGTCTTTCAAAAGGTCAAACTGAAAAGACGACTCATCAAACTTGATGTATAAGTCGAAAGTCCAGCCACGGCATTCTCTGTTGACAGATAGGCGGAAACGTCCATCATGAGGGAGAGCAGGACATCAATCAAGAAGGAACATCGTCTTCCAGCCATGTGGTATGAAGTAAATGGCCAGAGTGATCAGGAGTGATGATGTTACACCTCACAGCAGATCAACGGTTGAGGAAAGGTCGGCAGTGCGTGACGTCCTCATTTTCAGGGAGTTCATCTGATGGCAGCAACTGAGCCCAAACCAGAACTGCAGAACTGAAGTGCAGCCTTCGGACGAAGCCGTCCTCGGCCAGACCGGAGTCATGGCCTCTGAAGGCTCAAGGTCGACGTCCCCCTTTTTTTAGATGAAGCAGATGTTCTAATGCCCATACAAAATGTTTCTCTTATTATAGTTTATTTGCCTTTTTATATTCATCTCTGTTATGTGAAACTTAATGACAGACAAAGATTTGATCTGCGTGTTGACCTCGGAATAAACTCGCTCTCCCCCGCTGTGTTCATCCATTTGTTTTAAGTGTTCGACTTCTGCAAGAAAAATCCTGCACCAGTGTGAGCTGATCCTGTTTATTACCATTAAAGTGTCGATCTTACTGGCGGGAGGAATCTTTTGGTTCGGCGTCGCTACGATCATGCACACATTAAAAACATCATCCTGCATATTCTCAAGGTTTTTTTTCTCGGCCAGACCATTACGGGGACGTTACAACCGAATCCACCTCCGCGTACCTCCTGAGTTATTAGTTTCAGACATAGATTTACAGTCGACTTACACTCGGCTCGGGCTGCTCATGTCAAAGGTCATATCTAAACCTTGAGTGCCTGATTTAGTGTGACTCATTGGCCTACATCAGCAGGTGTCGGAGATTTCTTGAATTTTCTCCCACAATCCATATCATCAGGCCAGCTACGCTTTTTAAAGGACTTAACTTTAAGAGATCTGTTCATAAATAGGTTTTTTTTTTAAGATCCATACTGAAAAAGAACCAGCCTTGTTTGTAGATTTAAGTCTGTTGACTCTCCAGTGGGTCTCAGAGTTGTTTTTAAGCCTCTTAAGCGTTCAAGGAATGTTTTTGACCCATGGATGAGCGTGTAATCTTTTACATGAGGAGCAAACTTGAAAATCTGCAAAACTGGAGTGACAGGGTTTTCACACGATAGTGGTCATATATTATTGTAACACACATAAGGCCTAATGGGATTATTTATTTTGACTGTAGTGTAAGTGATTCCTTATGTTTTAACAGTGTGTTAAAAGCTGATGTTGTGTGACTGAACATTGTGTAAACCCACAGATATTGATCTCAACTTCTTTTCAAGGCTGGAAATTGCGCAAAGATGCCACAATTTAAAGTTGCGGAAAAGAATGTTTGTGAACACATAATTAAAGTTCTTTGAAGTAGCTTTAAGGAAACTCAGAAGCAGATGATAATGCAACAAGAAAGATTATTTCTGTGATGTAAGAGGAGGGGTGTAAATGCACACTGAGATTTGATTGACAACACAACCAGGAGGGATAAGTAATTGTGTGGTTCCCAGCAAAAATAGCCGCTGGGGAACTAATTAAAAATAAAAGAAACTTCATGTCAATACAGACCCACAACATTGAGGGCTGGAAGGAGATGTTAGAAACAGAAACTCTCAAGTTCGAGGTCGACATCTGCACGGAGAGAAGCTCCAAATGTTGCCTGCCGCGATTAGATCAACTAAAAAAACATTGTCTCGCACATGTTCAGACTATCAGGAACTTCAGTCCGTAGTGGAAGGTTCAAAGTGAGCCGCGTCGGCCCGGACCAATGTGGTGCCGCAGGAAGATTTTGTCTGGTGCCCTGAGCATCGCAGACCACCAATCGTATCAAATCAATACGCGATTAAACTCAGGCGGCAACCTTGCATTCTCTGTAATGGCAATCCCTCTATTTTTCATTACATTTATTACCTCAGAAAACATTGTAAATGTGAGTTTCAGGTGTTCAGTATACAGCTGGTGTCGGTAAATGATGGTCCAATTGAGAGGACAATAGACCATAAAGCAGGGTATGCTTTAAGGTGCGGCTGTCTTGTGATTGACAGGTCGCTACCTCAACGTCGCCCGTTTGGGAGTTGTCTGTGTTTTCAGTTTTCAAAAACTGCATGAACATTTTTGTTGTTGTAGCTTATTACCCAAACATCTGAATAGTCTTTCCCCTACTAAATTTAAGGTGGGAGTAACTAATGTGTTTTTTGCAATATATTGAAATGATAAATAGCATTAGCAAAGAATACAAAAAAAAAAGAATGTTCTCCCCCAATTTGGCGCCTAATAGCTCGGTCTATCTCGCTTAAGCCTAGAAGTGTTTACCGATTCTATCCGAGTGTTTCCCTCTGCCAAGGCCACAAAGACTAAAGAGCAACAGGGACATCAGCACGTCCTTTCCACACACACACACACACACACACACACACACACACACACACAGATGCAGAGCAATGCAGTACTGTGTCATGGAGACATAATGTGTGTAACCAAGAGTATAATAGCGATAATGTCTGTTAATTATTTAATAATGCAAGACTGTGCTAATGACATAAATCATGCGCCAGGAATAGTCAACCTCCCGAAATAGAGCAGGGGACGGGTGTCATTAAACACACTCAACAGAAAGGTCCTTTGTTTGGTGTGTGTGTGTGTCTGTGTGTATGTGTGTGTGTGTTTGTGTGCCTGCTGGCAATGGTGGCGATGGTGTTGGTGTGAGCAGTGGGATATTTAAGTGGTTGTTCCTGTTTTTGGTGTGTGTTTGTGTCTTTATTTGCACACAGTGAGTGAGTCACAATCGCTGTGAAGTGAAATGTTGTGTGACTGAGTGCGTTGCAACTTTTAAACAAATTTAAATTTAAAATGTGAAAATGCAACGCTGCAAGTCCTTGCAACAGTCTCAGGCCCACATTGTTGTCAGCAGCACCGCCACATCGAATACGCCGTGTCATCACCAGCAATGCTTGAATTCTTTAGCAACTTTTTTGACTTTTGATTGAATAAACAGCCACCAGTGTTTATAGTGGGGCGAAATAAAAACACCAAAATACATTTTAAAAAGCTAATCGTGAAGAACAGTCTCTTCTTTTAATGAAGCATACGCCCTGAAAGAAGTTGCTATTCTGACATAATCTGTCATAAAACGTCTTCTAGCAAAGTATCTCGCTATGTAGTCAGACGTGATACATGAAATGATTTCCAGTAGAACTCATTTCAAATGCAACATCTCAGCAAGCACCTGAGCAGTTTTGGTAGGAACCTGCATGGTGAGGCAGACATCAAGGTCTCAGGAAGATCCTGCAGGGAAGAGCCCTGGAGGCTGAACCATTCATGACATCAGTCCTCTAATGAGGATATACAGCACGTCAGGGGCGTTTGTAGGATTGAAAGAAAGGGGGGGCTAAGCGTAGCGCGCAGCAAATTTCCTTGGGGCCCCTGATATCCATTGTTTCTGACAGTTGGTTCAACCAGAGTGTGATTTTGATCTGTAGTTTTGCTTCATTCAGTATATGATAACACAAGAGACAGAACTTCAGGGTCATAGTGATATTTTATGCTCATTTGGACACTATCACTGAGATAAAGATTAACTAGTTCAGTGTCAAATATACCAAGAACAAAATGGGCCTAACGACGCCCCTGATTCTGATCCTCTTTTACTTTATTAGCCACATTTTCTTTTCTTCACTTGGGCAGATTTTGAGCAGTTGCTGTGACCTAGAACTCATAACATTGTTAGTCTTGAATCACAGATTTTAAGGCTTTGTTACTTTTGTGGTTAGGAGTGTATTTATCTCTAAAACCATTGTTCTAAACTTCTACTAAACTCCGTCGGTGCTCACGCTATAAAAATGGGACGTCTGGTAACAGAAAGCATGTCAACAAAGGCTGCACGTGAGCTAGAGGAGAGACGAGCTGTGATATGATTGACGGAAATTTCAGCCAACCACAATCAACGTTGAGGGTGCCCTCTGGCGGCCACCTGCAGCGGGTGTTGTTTGAGTTGTTCACGTGTAGAGGAAAAAATAAGAACCACCCCCGGTTTCTCTTTAGCACTGTAGCTAGGCTGACAGAGTCACAGCTCTGTGGAGCCATGCATTCCTATAGACCTCAGTAGTAATGACTTCATGAACTTCTTCAATGAAAAGATTTAACTATTAGAGGCAAGATTGATGATCTCTTGCCCTCAACCAGTGCCGATCTGTCCTCAAGTGGAGTGGCCTTGGAAACGGCTGTATGCACTGGTGTATATTTGGATGGCTTTTCTCCCATCAACCTTGACCGATTGTCTTCAACGGTTTCTACTTCTAAACCGTCTACCTGTCTCTTGGACCCCATCCCAACGAGACTGCTTGAAGACGTGTTGCCTTTAATTGGCACCTCTCTGTTGGATATTGTTAATGTGTCTTTGCTAACAGGCCATGTACCACATTCCTTCAAAGTAGCTGTAATTAAACCTCTCCTGAAAAAGCCCACTCTTAATCCAGAGGTGTTGGCTAACTACAGACCGATCTCAAACCTTCCCTTCCTTTGCATCAGATAAAGGACTCATCTCTGTACTTGTTTTGTTAGACCTTAGTGCTGCGTTCGACACCATTGATCATGACATCCTATTACAGAGATTGGATCAGTCGTTTAGCATTTCAGGTACCGCACTAAGTTGGTTTAAATCCTATTTATCAGATCAATCTCTATTTGTAAACCATGAAGCCTCAATGACCACCAACGTTAATCACGGAGTTCCACAAGATTCTGTGCTTGGACCAATTTTATTTATCTAATATATGCTTCCTTTGGGCATAATTATCAGGAAACACTCCATAAACTTTCATTGTTATGCAGATGATACTCAATTATATCTATCGATCAAACCAGAGGAGACCAACCAGCTCGCTAAAAAAAAAAAAGCATGTCTTTACATTACATTACATGTCATTTAGCTGACGCTTTTATCGAAAGCGACTTACAATCATGTTACATTCATACTCCTGTAGCTGTGTATGTTACATTCATACACAGCTACAGGGAACAATTCAGGGTTAAGTGTCTTGCTCAAGGACACATCGACTAGGGCGGGGATTGAACCACCAACCCCCTGATTGAAAGACAGACCTGCTACCCACTGACCCACAGTCTTAAAGACATAAAAACATGGATGACCTGCAACTTGCTGATGTTAAACAGGAAGTTATTTTACTGGGCCCTGAACACCTCAGAGATCAATTATCTGGTGATGTGGTTTCTGTAGATGGCATTGCCCTGGCATCCAACACCACTGTAAAGAATCTAGGCGTTATCTTTGACCGAGACTTGTCCTTTAACTCCCATGAGAAGCAAATCTCAAGGATTGCATTTTTTCATCTACGTAACATTTCAAAAATCAGGCACATCCTGTCTCAAAAAGATGCAGAAAAACTGGTTCACACGTTTGTTACTTCCAGACTAGATTATTGCAATTCCTTATTATCAGGCTGCTCTAATAAGTCTCTTAGGTCACTCCAGTTCATCCAAAATGCTGCAGCTCGTGTACTCACAAAAACTAAGAAAAGAGATCACATGACTCCTGTATTAGCTGCTCTGCACTGGCTCCCTGTAAAATCAAGAATCACATTTAAAATTCTCCTCACCTACAAAGCCTTGATTTGTGATACACCATCATATCTTAAGGAGCTTGTAGTACCATATTGCCCCACTAGAGAGCTGCACTCACTAAATGCGGGGCTACTTGTGGTTCCTAGAGTCTTCAAAATCAGGATGGGAGCCAGAGCCTTCAGTTAACAAGCTCCTCTTTTATGGAACCAGCTTTCACTTTCAGTCCGGGAGGCAGACACAGTCACCTCATTCAAGAATAGACTTAAGACTTTCCTCTTTAATAGTGCTTATAGTTAGGGCTGAATCAGGTTTGCCCTGTTCGAGCCCCTTGATATGCTGCTATAGGCTTATAGGCTGCTGGGGGATGTTTTAGGATACACTGAGCACCTATCTCCTCTTCTCTCTCTCCTTATGGATGAATGTACATCTCTCCATTGCACCTTATTAACTCTGCTTCCTCCCCGGAGTCGTTGTAACTTCACGTCTCATAGGGTCCATTGGACCTGGCGGTGTCTGATGCCTCCTGCCTGGTAAGCCGGCCTCCTGCCTTGGCCCCTGCTGATGCGCCCCGCCCCTCCTTTCTACCTCCTTTGGTTTCATGGATTGTGGAGGTCCATTCATACATTGTCATATTCATGTAATGTGTTTATGTAATGCTGTTCATTCTGTACACATGACATCTATTGCATCTGTCCATCCGGGGAGAGGGATCCTCCTCTGTTGCTCTCCTGAAGGTTTCTTCCCTTTTTTCCCTGTGAAAGGTTATTTTTGAGGAGTTTTTCCTGATCCGATGTGAGGTCCTGGGACAGGGATGTCGTATGTGTACAGATTGTAAAGCCCTCTGAGGCTAATTTGTGATATTGGGCTATACAAAATAAACTGAATTGAATTGAATTTGCTTCATTTGCGCCTAAGATTCGCAACGCATTTGGTGTGAACGCAGAATAAGAACGGGTTGATGTGTTCATAGTGGCGGGTGGAGGTGAGCAGTTGAGTGGCAGAGTTCTGAACATATTGAAGTTTTTTGAGGATTTTGTTGGGAGAGCCATAGTGGATGTTGTTGCAGTAGTCAAATCTGGAGGTTATGAGGGCATGGATGAGAAAGGTCTTTAGTGAACTTTGCTTGACCTGACTGTCTTTAATTGCCATCCTGGCATATTGGCTTGTTCACCAGCTCTGCAATGTGGGATGAGGATCTGTCATACACAAAACAAACTAAGTTGCAGCATTAAATAATGCATAACTTAATGCATTAACCTGTCTACAGGTTGAGTTGGATGATGTCAGTTGATCAGTGATTTAATAAGAATCCATTCAAGAATGAGAATTCTAGAATTCCTTGAAGTGTGCTCACATTCTCTCCCTGGACTCAAAACACCTGTTTAGACTCAAGAGACCAGTCAACAACCAAGAAACTCTTGTGCTCAAGGAAATCAAGATGAGCGACCAGGCCGAATCTTCGCACGAGCGCTCTGTGTTTAACGATCTCCGTCTGGAGGGACAATTTTGTGACGCGGTCATCAAAGTGGAGGATGTGGAATTTGAAATCCACAAGGTCATCCTGTGTAAATGCAGCCCCTACTTCCTGTGAGTTGATTATCTGAAGCGTGTGAATGTATATCCTTCAAATTGGCAGAAAAAAAGGCGTAATGATCTTAAGTCTCAGAGACTAATCACAATATGTAATGAGTTCATGGAGCATTTGTGAAAGAAAACAAGTTTGACATAGAGAAGATGAAAAATATCCGGTTGATGACGGGTAAATTAAGTACCTCGCTGACATTCAATTCAGGTCATTACAATTAAATATCAACTTTCATGAAGTGTTGTACTCTACATTGATTGCAGAGTGCAGTTATTTATTATTATTATATTATTATTATGTGAACGCTACAGTAGTCTGTCAGTTCCATAGTAATGTTCTTTTTAGCAGATCAGTAAAGTGTAGTGGCATTGAGTATTTTGTGTGTTCAGAAAAGTGACCAGATTAATTTAAGGCAAATTGAGATGGTCGATTCAACGCACAAATGGAACAGAGAAGCTGTTCACAGCTGCAAAACACTGAGATGAATTGAGATCACAAAAGAAAACAAAAATTAAATACAAATGTAATATCAAATATTTGTGACATCCTTACTGCGGGTTACACTCTGAATGATGTCCGGTGGTGAAAGTATTGTATAATTGCCCTTTAATAACAGGGTTGTGTGTTGATTCTATTCATGCTTACTAGAAAACATCATCATTGTTATCAATGTGAGACGAAAAATCTGAAGTCGGTTTCCAACCCTTTGCTTTTGTGTCTCCCCTTAACCCACAGTGCTCTCTTCCAACGCTGGTCGAGTCCAGAAAAAAAGGTATTCGTCATACCGGGAATGTCTCCCGACATAATGCGGCTCATCATTGAGTTTGCGTACACCGGCTCCGTTTCGGTGACGGCAGAAAACGTGCAGGAGCTACTGCTGGCGGCTGATCAGCTCAACGTGATGGACGTCGTGCAGACTTGCTGCGACTTCCTCGGGGAGCAGCTCTGCGCGGAGAACTGCATCGGCATCTTTCGCGTTACCGACATCGTCTTCTCCGCCGAACTGCAGCACAGGGCCTACCGCTACATGGTCGATCACTTCGAGGAGGTCGCTCACCACGAAGAGTTCCTGCATCTGCCCCTGCAGCAACTCATCGACATCCTCGAAAGAGACGACCTCAACGTGAGAAATGAGAGCGTCGCCTTCGAGGCTGTCCTTCGCTGGATCGACCACGTACCCGAAGAACGGAAAGCACACGTGGCAGTGCTCTTGTCTAAGGTATGACCTTCTGTCACTTTGTTTAGACTAACACCTTCAGCATTTGGCCTGTGGTGTTATCCTGATTGCAGTAATAGTCAATTTAACAACCGTAGTTAAATTAAAGTCCCAAGACCAAGTCAGTTTCAGGATGCTTTCATTCAGTTTGTGTTCAGAGACAAAGTGTTTTACAAACTTGGTCTTAGCCAATAAAACCTTGTTGCTGCCCTTTCAAATGTTAAAACGCCATATGATAGCATTCTGAAAGGAGACTGGTCCAAACCTGCTATCTAATACTGTATGTGTATCCAAGCCAGATGTAGCTTATTCCTCCGAGTTTTTTCTTTGAAAGCATTCATCCACGGTCCGCTATTAAACATTTCCCCGACTAAAATATATATAGAATGTCACCAGTCCATCAAGTTCAATTCAACGATCCTGTCCCGTTTCTCTCTGTGTAGGTGCGACTGGCCTTGACGACTATGACCTACATGCAGCTCAAAGTTTTGTCCAATGAGCTGGTGAATACCAACACTCAGTGCCTGACAATGGTCCAGGATGCCCTTGAAGCCATAAATCACATCAGGACAAGCAGGCCCTCTGTTGCTCATCTCAGCAACCCTCTCGCCCGCCCTCGCCTGCCGAACGCCATCCTGTTGGCCATCGGCGGCTGGAGCGCCGGCACTCCAACCAACGGCATCGAGGCATACGACATCCGCGCCGACTGCTGGATCAACATGACAAACAATTGCGAGCGGCCCCGCGCCTACCACGGCACCGCCGTCCTCAACGGGAGTCTCTACTGCATCGGCGGCTTCGACCAGGCGGAGTATTTCAACAGCGTGCGCCGGTTCGACCTGAGCATGCGCGTCTGGCAAGAGGCGGCCTCCATGTGCCACCGCCGCTGCTACGTGAGCGTCACCGTGCTGGGCGAATGCATCTATGCCTTGGGAGGCTTTGATGGGCGCAGGCGGCTCAACACCGCCGAGCGCTACAGGCCCGAGGCCAACCAGTGGAGCCTCATCGCGCCGATGCAAGAACACCGGAGCGACGCCAGCAGCACAACGCTGCACAACAAGGTATGATACGACAAGTAATGATAATGATTTAAAGAAACTTTGGTAAGATAATGTAACGTATTAGATGTTAGAGACCAATACCAATAGTTGAACGATTAGGGCGATTCCTGCGATAAAGTAGAAATATCTCTGTATAATTTATAACCAGTTGAAGCCAGGAGAAGTGATTCTTTACTTAAAACCCCTCCTATTCTCCCCAGGTTTACATTTGTGGGGGGTTCAATGGGACAGAGTGCTTGCAAACGGCTGAATGTTACATCCCGGAGGCCAACCAGTGGACAATGATCGGCTTCATGAACAGCCGGCGCAGCGGAATTGGCATTGTTGCATATGCAGGTCGTGTCTATGCAGTGAGTACACATGAAACGGTGACATGCCAACTTGTGTGAAGTGATTTAGTCAACAGTCAACAGATGAATCAGAAAGAGTTGAGTGCAAGTGTTCTTTTTTGTTTACCATATATTTCACTCCCAAAAGGTTGCCGGCTTCGATGGCACCAACCGTCTGTGCAGTGCAGAGGCATACGACCCCGAGAACAACAGCTGGCATGAAGTGTCGCCCATGTTGACTCCCCGCAGCAACTTTGGCATCGAAGTGCTCGACGATCGGCTCTTTGTTGTCGGGGGCTTCAACGGCTTCACCACCTCCGACAATGTCGAGTGCTACGACGCGACGACTGATGAGTGGACGGAGGCTTGTGACATGGACATTTTTCGCAGTGCCCTGAGCTGCTGCGTGGTGTCCGGGCTCCCCAACATGGCCGAGTACGTTGTCCCCCGGGACGCCCTGCCGTTTTTAAACGAGGATGCAGACTCGGACGAACACTCCTGAACTGTGCCCCGTGCCATCATCCACCCGGCTTTAAGACTTAAACCTACAAAGGAGAAATACAATTTCTTTGTGCATTAATCTGCTGTCACTTTCTTTAACTTTTCCGTTTGTGCAACTGATAAGTTGCATTTTCTGTGAGGAGGATGCTGTGTCCAACACGCAGACACAGGGTTGAGCCAGAGTGCACCACTGCAACAATAACTCCTAAATACGACAAAGCTGTTAGAGAGCTCGTTCTAAGCTACTCTAGTATCATCACCTGAACATAAGAATTGTTGTGTTTCGGCCATCGCAGTTCTCCTACTCGCTTGGCACAGTTTTAAGAAGTTTAACCGGCTGCAATCTGCATCGTCCCCGCTAGCTGCCGGCAAATACACCGAATACACACACTACCTTTTAAATACATCGCATTTGTATTTTAATCCCCTTGTTCTCTCAAGTTTGGGACATTATAATAATCTATATTAATGCAAAGAATAGAGAGATGTCGATAGTTATTTCTTGTATTTCGAATTCACTCGTTCACACTCTCGCTCAATGGAGACAGTTTCTAACTTCCCTTTCATTTGCCTCAAGTAAACCTGAATGTAAGCAGGTAACACTCGTTAACTACCGACAGCCACATTCTGTAACTACCTGGATTTACAGGTCACTCACTTACAGGTTTAAACCCCTGTCTGTCGTTGACGAGAGACGTTACTTGGCAGAGTGAGAAAACCAGTGCAGCAGCCTCCCCAAGGTCCTAGTGCCCGGGATTATGTTGTTAAGTATGATGATGGACTATTGGATTGTAATTTGAAGGGGGAGAGAACATACAAACCTGAACGCACGCACATATGTAGCATGCTAGAGTTATAAATAACGTGTCCATGTCAATAACAATAGTTTAATTTAATGACAAAAAAAAATTAAAACCAATAATGCCAAATTATTTGAAATAGGCCTAACGACGCCCTGCAGCACGTCCTGGAACTCCTCTTTCATCTCCACCGCCCTCCACGTCATCAGCCCCATAACCAAAAGGAGTATTTAATGGATGTTAAAAAGACTCGAGAGGTTAACGTGGCGTATAGCGTGGTAAAGTCAAAGTGTTAATGTGTCCTTGTTAGATGCAGGGGAAGGATGCTGGCGTCTGTTATGTGATTGGCTCATCTCTGCAGCCTCCTGCTCGCCACTATAAAAGCCTGCGCCGTCACATTGTGAGTCAGAACGCAGCAGGGAGCGAAGAGTCCGGACGCACAGTGAGCTGCATTTAGTGGAGCACACCGGAAGAAACAACAACAACAACCGTAGTTATTCAACAAGCACCGGGCCAATTAGCGGAACTCTGCTGGGATTACTGATCGGGACACTTTGGAGCACAACAGAACTCCGCGCTCCGGTGAGTTCGACTTGATCAACTTTGATTTATCCAAATCACAATGCAGAGTTTAACTGTTCATGGATCCGTTTGGGCTGTTCAGTCCCGGCCACATACATGCACTGCGCCTCTTTTGATGAGGTCTGAGTCACTTCTGAATTTTGATTTTGTATTTTAAAAATGTTTCTATCTATTTATTGATCTACATCACAGGGCTCGAGCTTTGTATTGACTGCTATACTTTTGTCTGCGTGAACCATTTCACTTTTTTATTCATTTTTGTTATTTTAGTACACGACGTAACATTCAAGCTGTTGCAGTGCAAGAAATTCGCGTAACTGATGCACGACTCATGCATGTATGGATGCAGCGTGAATGATCAATTACCAAATTGTATGTGGTTAGTCCACACGTAATGCATCATCAATTAAGGTATGTTAATTCACAATATGTACGTTTCTTAACAGTTCAATTCAGGCTGTGAATGTACACATGTTCTCATACAAATATGAAGTAATTTATTTGTAAGTCAAACATGGTGCTTTTGGGTGGAACATTATTATTATTGTCAAATTATGTTTGTCAAAGTTGAAAGAAGTGATGCACAAAAAAAGAGCACTCTATGAGTGGATATTGTTATGCTTTCAGAGAAAATGCATGAGTATTAAATTAACTGTTTAAGTGCAATTTAGCTAAATTGGACGGACACAAATTCATCAATGAAGTGTGAATAAACCTTCCTGAGCTGATGATCTCTTAAGTGTGAACTAATCACAAAGTCAAAAGGGACTTGATCGTATGTGAGCGGGGCAACAGGTTTTCATGATGCATCCCGCATTACTGCATTAAATCGTTGCAAGCCGTGCATTTGTTAAGCCTTCCTTTTATATAATTTGTTCCCTTATTGTAAAATGTAACCATTTCCCATTTCACCATTAAAACTCACTCCGTCTGCTGGACTGGACTTGTCGAATGTTGTGTGCTCCGTTTCAAGCCGGTGAGTTGGACTGGAGGGCCTCAGATGCTCTCACACATGAATTTACCTGCTTTGTTGTATGTGATCTGCAGCTTATGTGTTGGCTTTTCACAGGAGGGCTTGGGTTGCACAAAAAAACGTTAAGATTCCTCCTTAAGATTTCGTTAAAATGTTCACTAAAGTGTTAACCTGTGTAGCCAAAGGGAGGGGAAACAACTCCTTTTCATAGCTGCAAAATGCCAGAGTTTATAGTTGGGGCTGGGTCATAATAATAATAACTTCCAATGGAGTCATATTGTGATGAAATCGTTTAGCTAAATATCATGATGCACAATTGCGCCAGATTGCGTCAGATATTTTGAATATTTTGCATTGAAGTTCTTAATTACATGAGAAAGTACTTCGCTACAAGTGTTCAATTCAGATTAACCAGACTATCTACTGTATTTATTGAATTGCCATTAAAAACATGCTACATCATGATTATATATGGTTATTGAAATATGAAATGATCTATATTAGCTCTATTTCTGCTCTCTGCTTTATGCTACAGGATATTTCCAGTCAGTATAGGCAAGGTATCTATTGAATTCATTTTTCGTTTGCAATTATCCCCAAATCTTTTTTTGTTGTTGTTGCGGATCAAATTTACTTTCTCGTACGTGCCTTCTTGTATTGTATTCCTCCAGAAGTATAATCTTTGCTTCCTTTGACCAGTTTGCTTTTCCATCTTTAACCAAGGAAACCTTTCATGGGATTATGTGCAACACCCTTAAGTAAAGGTATTTTACTTAAGGAGAAAACTGAAGGTGTTTCGTGCAACCGTCCTGAGGGAACTGGCACACAAAAAAGATTTCACGCTTGGGAATCTATAAAAATAATCAAAAATGAGGCCAAATAAACTTTTTAACTGACACAACTGTGTAATTAAGTTTAGTGGAGCTGGTATTTCTCCTTTTTTAATCATCCTTCCTTTTTATTATAGAACAATCTGCGGCTGTGTGCATTCGTTTTTAGCATTTCTCCCCAAAGCAGTATTCCTGTTTTGACCATAAGGTGCCCTTCTTATTACAATTACATGTCATTTAGCTGACGCTTTTATCCAACGCGACTTACAATCATGTTACATTATACACCGTAGACACAGCTACAGGGAGCAATTCAGGGTTAAGTGTCTTGCTCTTGTTCTCCTTCTCCTTCTCCTTCATTATTCGAGGACATTTGCCATGCATGACAATAAACAAAACCTTTCCCTTTCCACTGGCTTTGTGTGTAGTCCGGATGGTGGCCCTCCAGCAGCCATCTTGAGTTTCAAGATGGGCCCTAATAACCACAAAATTAGGGCCCAAGCGATCACAATTGTTCAGACGCTTCGAGCTGGCGGGAATTATGAAGTCCATCACTTTGTTGTAGTGTTATACATTTCTGTTTTAAATTGTATCTTCACGTAAGCTATTGCCATCAATAGGGGGGAAAAGTATTTTAAAACAGCAGTTTGTCCCTCATGGAGCCATCAAATATGTATTTTTATGCAACCCTGGCGACCGCAGAAGTCTCGACAGGTGGTCAGGACTGGCCTTCATGTTTCAGGTAGAGAGTTGGAGTCCTGGGTGATGCAGAAGGAACATGCGAAGCCCAACTCATGCATTGTCCTGTGTGGATTAGAGAAACATCACTTCTAAGTTATGTGTAATTTATTTAAAATAATTATGGTCCAGACATTTCTGCTGATGGACCCACCTTTAGTGATAAGTACATTTACTCAGGTACTGCTTTTAAGTACAATTTTGAAGATATTTGTCTTTTACTTGAGTATTTCGATGTCAAACACCCAGTAGTTCATAACCTGTGTGGTGTCGTTGGGTCCCACTCTCTTGTCAGATGTCTATACGTTGTTGTCTGGTTTGTATATCTGTATAAATAATAAATAATGGGCATGTATTTCTCAAATGTTCCATTTAAATAGAACCTATTGTCGTAATTCGTGCCCCCTCCCCACATCGCTGTATTTTACTGCCTCCAGGTCACTCTCGTGACTCCTGCCCTCACAGACTAAGTACTTCAGCTCTCAGTTTTTCCCCTCTTCTAATTTTTCCTTTCCTGTGCTTCCCTTTTCCGCCTATTGTTCTTCGAAACGGCTCGCAGCATCAAACTGTCATTCCCCTCATTTTTTTTTTTTTTTTTTTTACATTCTTTTCCTGTGTTTCTCTTTTAGACTTTTAAAGCACCCTTTTCTAGGTTCTTATGCTCCTCTCCTCTCCCCAAACACACACTTTTTTTTTTTACCACTAATTGCCCCTTTATTTCACCTTGCTGGTTGCCAACTTTCCGCCTGCGTCGTTCTAAGAAGTGAAGCCAGCCGGGCTCAAGGTCAGAGAGGCTTTCTAAAGTCAAACCTATTAGATCCAGAGGATAAGACCGCTTACAACCCAGCTTTCCAATTAGATCGGACAAGAATGCTCTGACATGGTCTAATGAGGCTTCATTTTACACAACACAAAGGCATAATTGAGATGATACAGAGAATAGGACGAAGAAAAAAAAAAAGTTAAACTGATTTCTTGTGATATGTGTGGGAGGAGTTCATCCATGTGACTTTGTGTCTTTGTGTGTGTGAACAGAACAAGCCTCTGTGTTTCTGAGCCACACAGCCATGAATGCCAGTTTTCTGTGTGTGTGTGTGTGTGGTTGCATAAAGTTTTGTAAGTGCAAGTGCTTAGTTGTTAGCATTAAAAAGTAAAGTGTTTGTCCCCGAACCTTCGCCTCTCCAAACCGCTGTGTCAAGAGGTTTGCACATCTGCTTTTTGTGTGTGTGTGTGTGTGTGTGTTTGTGTGGGAGGGGGGTGTTCGGGGGGATTGTGGGCCCTGATAGCGTGTCTTTAAAGATATTGCCGGCATCGTAAATCATCCCCAGAGACACCCGTGGGCATTTTGTGGGCCCAGCTAGGGTCGTCTGTGAGAGAAAGAGATTATCTCTGTCACAGACACACACACACACACACACACACACACACACACACACACACACACACACACACACACACACACACACACACACACACACACACACACACACAGAGACAGACAAACGCTGTTCCTCATAAAACCTATAACCTCAATTATCACTGTTCCGTTTGTCTCGTTTATCTTTTACGGCTTGGTTCAAGCCCCCCCTCCTTCTTTAACTTAAAATACTCTTTCGACACACAAATCTTTCTTAGTTTAAAAAAAAAATAGTTTAAATCTGAATTAACTGTGCTATCAATACAGTTCGTAAAGAAAACTACACTGTTCATATGCTGACGGTTTGGCTACTTTTTCTCTGCAGGACACCCAGACACCCAGGCCCGGAGCGGGACCCCGGTGTGTGTGTGTGCGTGCCTTTTTAGACCGTGTGTTGCAAAGAGAAACCGCGCCCCGTGAGTGCGAGGATGAGGGCCGTCACCGCTCTGCTCTGCCTCCTGATGGTCGCCGAGGTCGGAGCCTCTCGGTTCGCCCGCGACGCCCAGAGCGACCCCGCAGGTTCGGAGCCGTCCAGGAGCAACGCCTCCGTCCCGCTGCTGGGCCGGCCACGGGGCTCCTTCCCCCCCATGTGCATAAAGCACACGGAGATCAAGCACACCTTCAAGTACATCAACACCATCGTGTCCTGCCTGATCTTCGTGGTGGGAATCATCGGCAACTCAACGCTGCTCAGGATCATTTATAAGAACAAGTGCATGAGGAATGGACCCAATGTCCTGATCGGCAGCCTGGCTCTGGGAGACCTGCTTTACATCATCATCACCATCCCCATCAATATGTTTAAGGTGACCACATTTATCCTTTGTGTGCATCTGTCGGGTGTTTCCTCTGCTTGTCATCTGTGACTGATTATCTCTCTTTTTTTTAACTTTTCGTAAATGACCGTATTGTTGTCATCTAATGACACAAAATCATGACTCAACAATTTCACACGTAATGCAAAAAGAACAAATTCAATTAGTTAGCGGTCCCTGGGTCCGTGTCTAATTCATTGTGACAATTTCCCTGCACTTTGTGCAGTTCCGGGGGAGCCGTTGGCAACGCCCCTCTTGGCACATCCTGTGGTTCATAGATATGTTAGTTGCTGCGGTTATGTCCCTACATGTCATGTTTTAATTTGTTCACTTTTTAAGTATAGGCCCCGCAGACTGTTCCACTTTCACTGCAAGAGCCCACTCAAGCTCAAAAATGTAATAAAAGCCGATGCATACCAACAGCTGGGGACAACTCGAGTGTTGGGATTTGAAAAAAAAAAAAATCCTTTTGTTGTCCTCGCTCGCAATGCATCTAAAAAAAAAACACACCCAGTGGGCTTGGGTGTTAATGGCAAAATGTTCAACTCGTTACTGCAACTGCGTGCCAGAAGACAACATGTGAAACTTGTTGCATTTTCAAAATCTGATAGGATTCGCTTTAAGTGAACGAAGCTGGAACAATGTGCTCCTTTTCAACAAGTCATTATGTTGACTTTTTTTGTTAAGGCCCCTAATTTCAGGTATTTGAGACATTATTAGACTACGATCATTATAATGAGACACAGGATCGGCTGAATTAACAACAGGAATGGGTTTTCTTTTTTCAAAAACTGGAATATATAAAAGACGCCCAAACCAAACTGTATATTTCTATAAGTGGCTGATCCAATGTAGTGAGGAGGAACTGTTGATTCTGGCTCTCTGGCACAGTAATAACCTCAGACAGGACCCCGATACCAAAACCTCTAAGACGTCTGTCCATGTGTGTGCACGGGTGACCCTTCTCTCGTTATGAATGTGTCTCCTCTCGGTCCCCATTGTTTCCTCTCCGCAGCTAATAGCAGAGGACTGGCCGTTTGGAGGGTACATCTGTAAGTTGATGCCGTTCATCCAGAAAGCTTCAGTGGGAATCACCGTTCTCAGCCTGTGTGCTCTTAGCATTGACCGGTATGTGAACGTCTGCTCTTTGCACGCACGCACGCACAAACACACAATTGTCAGTGCTGAATGCGGCTAATGCGCACGTCTGTTCGCACAGCTACCACGCTGTGACGTCATGGAGCCGGGTGAAGGGGATGGGCGTCCCTCTGTGGAAAGCGGTGGAGGTGACTTTGATCTGGCTGGTCGCTGTGATGCTCGCAGTCCCCGAGGCGCTGGCATTCGACATGCTGGAGATGGCGTACAGAGGCCACAAGCTGCGCGTGTGTCTGCTCCTTCCGGAACAGACAACCAGCTTTATGAAGGTAACATCCTCTGAGCGGGACTCATTCCACATGCACCAGTTGCACCGCAGGACGCAAATTACAAAGTGTTTTTTTATTATTTGAAACAGAAGGGTCAGGATTGCAGCAAATGGTGGAAATAAAGCCTGAAACTAGAAATCTGGATTGTCTGAGCTTTGAGGAGAAAATTGGAAGAATTTGAGCTGAACCAGAACAAGTCTGGAACTTATTTAACATATTTGTATCAAATGTCAAGTTCTGGCAGCGTGCCAACGTCGATTCTATAGTCAAGCAGATCCAAGCTTTAAACGTAATGCTTTTGAGCAGGTCATGTGGGGCGACTATGGGTCAGTGGTTAGCATGCCCGTCTTTCAATCAAGGGGTTGGCAGTTCAATCCCTGCCCTAGTCGATGTGTCCTTGAGCAAGACACTTAACCCTGCATTGCTCCCCGTAGCTGTGTCTACGGTGTATAATGTAAAGTGTCTTTGAGTATCTTGAAAAGCACTATATAAATTAAATGGATTATTATTATGTGACATTTAAAAGGAAAGTCTAATTACAAAAATGTAAACTTTTGCTTTTTGTTTCAGGCATTTTTAATGAATATTAACAAATAATAAATTAGGTGTTCACCGTCTAGTTTAAAAAACGAATATCATTGCAGTGAGATAAGATTGAAAAAGACACATATTTCACCGTCTGTGTTATTATAAAAACAGGTAATTGAGTTTATTCGTCACATTGGAATTCAAAGTTGTTTTTGTCCTGTAATTCAGTAAGAAAATCACATAAGCAATACAAGTAATAAAGTGTTTTGAGGAAAAGGTTTATACACGGCATGCATTTAAACTTGTAATCTTTATTCGCCCAGTCGGCAAGAAACAATGTTGGCATTGTACGTTTCTGCAACAGCAGAGATATGTTGAATCTTGAGTCTCTATAAAATGTATCTCAGTAATTTCCGCAACACTGTATTTCTTGTTGCTCTTCTTTTTGACTGGGTCTTCTTTCTTCATTCAGTTCTACCAGGACGTGAAAGACTGGTGGCTGTTTGGCTTCTATTTCTGCCTCCCGCTGGCCTGCACTGGAGTCTTCTACACACTGATGTCATGCGAGATGCTGAGTCGCAAAAAGGGCATGCGCATCGCACTCAACGACCACATGAAACAGGTACGCGTGCAGAAGGCTCACTCGAGTCCACTGTAGCCACGTGGCTCGTAGAGATGGAAGGCCTCAACGTGTGTGTGTGTGTGTGTGTGTGTGTGTGTGCAGCGGAGGGAAGTCGCGAAGACGGTGTTCTGCCTAGTGTTGATTTTCGCCCTCTGCTGGCTGCCCCTTCATCTCAGCCGCATTCTGAAGAAAACAATCTACGACCAAAACGACCCCAACCGCTGTGAACTGCTCAGGTACCATCGATACAAACGTCACAAGAGCATTGTTCTCCGCTCTGCGACTTCCCGTGGTCCGTACTGTAAACGTTGCCCTTTCCCCCCCGCCAGCTTCCTGCTCGTGATGGATTACATCGGCATGAACATGGCCTCCCTAAACTCCTGCATTAACCCGATTGCCCTCTACTTTGTCAGCCAGAAGTTTAAAAACTGCTTCCAGGTAAGAGGGACACTGGCACTCAAAATATCCTATGACTAGGAAACGGAGTCAGCAAAAAGGAAACAACTGTGTGTGTGTGTGTGGTTGTGTGTGTGTGTGTGTGTGTGTGTGTGTGTGTGTGTGTTTCTTGTCTCTCACAGTCTTGCCTGTGCTGCTGGTGCTACAGAACGTCTCCACTGGACGAACGGGGTTCGGGAGGACGCTGGAAAGGCTCCTGTCACGGGAACGGACTGGACCGCTCCAGCTCCCGCTCCAGTCAGAAATACACCAGCTCTTCATAGACACCCGCGCACGCACACACACACACACGCACAGACACACACGCACACGCACACGCACAGACACACACACACGCACACACACACGCCACACACGTCTTCTGCCACATTCCAAACAGCTCCCATCGACGAGAAACAGCCGCCACAGCCAACCGACCGCGAAGAGAGAGAAGCCCGTTCTCCTTCTACGGGACCGGAGAACAAAAAACGGGACGGAGCCAAGTGGACGAATGGAAGCACAGGACCCACGTCCCACCTGTTAGGACGCCGTCGTACTGACAGATAAAACAACGTATGATGAATATGATCATACTCCCGAACACTGAGGCTCGCGTAGAGGACTGAACGCTTTCCCAGTGGACCAACGTGGTCAACACATTTATAAAGAATGTTTATTAAAGCCGTATGTAAATATATGTACAGGATTATTTACGAGCAGACTGCAGACCGATGATTATACAGAGCCAGCGTATAAAAGTGCTACCTGTTGAGGCTTTGATACACAGGGGAAGATGAGAGAGAGAGAGAGAGAGAAGAAAAACTGTGACCACGAGTTGTGTTCCAAAAGGTCTTTTTTCTTTCTTTTTTTTAAAAATGCACCTCGGCATAGAAACACAAAAGCTAATAATCTACAATCAACTACATGCTGTCCTTGAGCTCCCCAACGCCCATGTTCCGCGGTGACATCATACCGGGGTGAAAAGGGTCATGTTGAGAACCAATCATCAGATATCTTTTTATCTGGAAATCATCACCGCTTCGAGTCATGTGGAGGCCAGCTGTTGTCCTGGGACTCTCATGCTACACAGAGGACATGGTTTTATTATTTTATGCTTTTATTCTTGCAGCGTCGGTGATGTTATACGCATGTAACTGTCAGTCCCACTGTGTACGTCTTAACCTCTCCTTCAATGAAGCCTTTCTATTTTTCTAAGAAGTATATCACAAAGGATGTGAGGCCTGTTCCACCTCCCAGCATGAGGTCTCCATTTATTATTTCCCCTTCAGTGTGTGGTCATGTTGCAACGATTTTCCATCTGTCTGGAAAATGGATTCTGAGAGAAAAAAACGCATGACATTTATTAACTGTTGGATTGTCATCGGAAATATTATGATGTATTAGTTGCTTCCTTTGAAATGTAATCCAGGTAAATGTGTCCTCTTGCAAAAAAGAAACCGGACATGGTGTTTGTCCACACTGACATGGATTTGATTTCTGTAGAAGGTTTGGACAGAATATTTCCATTTCCGCTGTATTAGAGTGATCAAATCGGCTGAGGATGCAATGTGTGACCCACTACATGGTCATATGCATTCATATGGATATGTAGTTCTCCCTGTTTTACATATAGAGGCGACTGTGTACTAGAAAGTGGGGCCAAGCTACGACTTTTAGAAGTAATTTGAGGTTGAAGATCAAATGCAATGTGAATATTGGCCCTGGTGTTTTAAAATCACATTTATACTTATTTGTTGAGAGTATGCTGTAATAAATATTATTTTATAGCATTGGTGTTGTTTGAGTTATTAACTAAAGCAGTGTGTATGTATTTAGGGTAATTTATGGGTCAGTCGTGATGCAGTCTCGTATAAACTGCATACACTGAAGGTTCCCTGGAGTCTAAATCCTTTAAAAAAAACGTCTTTAGAAAATGTTTTATGAGGACGTAAAGTAATTGACCGCATTTGTTCTCTCCGCTGGTTAAACAACTTGTATTCTGCTGGAGGATATGACCTCATCTAAAACCCGAATAGAAAGGAAACAGAACAGTTGACTGTTAATATCCAGTTCATAGCTTTTGACTATTGAGCAGTGTTTCTTCCATTAATATAATCATCTGTAACCACGTATCCTCGCTCCCAACTCCAAAGACAAAACACACAGAGCGTCAAGCGATCACTGTCACTGTACGCTGGTACAGAAGAAACGTCTCCACAAGAAGATCGGCTTAGGGAACTAAACCGCTTTGTCGAGGTTAGGAAAAAGTGCGCGGTTGACTTTACAACTCACGTGACTACCGAGTGACCAACGACGCACATGGCGCTGTTAGTTTGACCCGTACGTACATGGCTGAATGTGTGGTGTGTCGGAATCAGAGGGCGAGGAGCACCGACCGTCTGTGAAGAACTGATTGAAGCTTCTCCGTCTAACTTGTACCCGCTCACGTAAGAAGGGCGTTGGTATTGATGATATTTTGACTGGCCATCTATTGACGCTGCAAAGACGGTGGAGGTGGATTCAAGGAGGAAGCTCGCCCCACGTGTTCCCATCGGCCTGCGTGAATCCCCCAGTGAACGCTGTGGAGTCCTTCCGCTTCCTGGCATCCATCATCGGGGCCACGAGCATTAATAAACAGAGGATGTATTTCCTGCAGCGGCTGAAGAAGTTCAACTTGCCCAAGACAACAATGGTTGCCATCATTGAGTCCGTCCTCACCTCCCCCATCACCAACTGGTACGCAAGGACAAGAGAATGGACAAGGACAAGGACAAGGACATGAACAAGGGTATGGACATGGACAAGGACAAGGGCATGGGCAAGGACAAGGACAAGGACACGGACAACGACATGGACATGGACAAGGACAAGGACATGGACAACAACATGGACATGGAAAAGGACAATGACACGGACAACAACATGGACATGGACAAGGACAAGGACATGGACAAGCACAAGGGAATGGACAAGGACAAGGACATGGACAAGCACAAGGGAATGGACAAGGACATGGACAAGGACAAGGGAATGGACAAGGACATGGACAAGGACAAGGACACGGACAACAACATGGACAGGGACAAGGACAAGGACAAGCACAAGGACATGGACAAGCACAAGGGAATGGACAAGGACATGGACAAGGACACGGACAACAACATGGACAGGGACAAGGACAAGCACAAGGACACGGACAACAACATGGACAGGGACAAGGACAAGGACAAGCACAAGGACATGGACAAGCACAAGGGAATGGACAAGGACATGGACAAGGACACGGACAACAACATGGACAGGGACAAGGACAAGCACAAGGACATGGACAAGCACAAGGGAATGGACAAGGACAAGGACATGGACAGGGACAAGGGCATGGACATGGACATGGACATGGACATGGACAAGGGCATGGGCAAGGACAAGGCCAAGGACAAGGACACGGACAACGACATGGACATGGACAAGGACAAGGACATGGACAACAACATGGACATGGAAAAGGACAAGGACACGGACAACAACATGGACATGGACAAGGACATGGACAAGCACAAGGGAATGGACAAGGACAAGGACATGGACAAGCACAAGGGAATGGACAAGGACATGGACAAGGACAAGGACACGGACAACAACATGGACAGGGACAAGGACAAGCACAAGGACATGGACAAGCACAAGGGAATGGACAAGGACAAGGACATGGACATGGACATGGACAAGGGCATGGGCAAGGACAAGGACAAGGACACGGACAACGACATGGACATGGACAAGGACAAGGACATGGACAACAACATGGACATGGACATGGAAAAGGACAAGGACACGGACAACAACATGGACATGGACAAGGACAAGGACACGGACAACAACATGGACAGGGACAAGGACAAGGACAAGGACAAGGACAAGGACAAGCACAAGGACATGGACAAGGACATGGACAAGCACAAGGGAATGGACAAGGACAAGGACATGGACAGGGACAAGGGCAAGGACACAGCGTATCATTCGCTCCGCAGAGAGGGGGATTCTGCTGCACCAGGACCTGTTCACCTCCAGGACTTTTATTACTGTGAACCTCTGCACATCCCTTAGAATATATATTTTAGCATATTTCTGCCCAGCACTTACATTGTACATATTTTTTAATTCACAAGCTATCATATCAACCTTTGAGTTCATGCAGCGCGCTACCGGAACAACTCATAATCATCACACTCTTGACCTGAGTATTTCTGAAGGCTTTGATACAGCATAACCCCAAAGGGCACTCTTTAATACGTGTGCTGTGATGCTTGGATGACTCGACGTGTTCCTGGTTTAAAGTGAGTCACAAGACGCTCCTTGTGTTCGGTGCCCCTGGTCACATTCTGATTTAATTTGTCTTCCTTGACTTCGGGGAAAGATTTGGTCAATCATTTTTAGTTAGTCGACTTAATTTTGCGTTTCTTTTCTCAAGATTTTACTGAGATTGATAAAAGAAATACCTTCCTTTCTTATACTGTACTTGTCTTTTGTAGCACACAGAGTGTACGGCTGTCGTATGAAATGTCGTGTTTGGTCAAACTCGACTCGACTGTGTTTTGGTGAGTAACACCGCTACATTTACAAAGAAACCCCTTTAAGTCGGGCGTTTGGAAAAGATACCGTAAGACCTTTACTGATCGTGTATCATGTAATGCAGTGCACAGCTGTGGTATGACAGAGCGACGCACTCTTGACAGGAGTTAATGTAAACAATCATCTCCGTTACAACGGACGTCAGAGGTTACATATCTGATCACGGGCTCCGTGTCCTCGGCTCTATTTCTTGAGGGCAGGTTGTATTTTGTTTACATCCCATTTAGAAAGGGTCGTCAAAAGAAACCATGTCAAATGTGGGACAAACTACATTTTAATTTTAACGGATTGCTTTGGACCACTAGACGAGGGCCGGTTCCAAGAAGCAGATTCACATTCACAGAAATAAGTGCCAAATCCTCAAAAGGATCTTTCATATCGACCAGATCTTCTCCAGAGGTCTTTTTCATTTGACGAAACCATTTCTTGGAAACGGCCACAACTTCCACAAGGCATTGGCTTTAATTTCTCATTTTCTCAAAATAAGTTTTCGCTTTTGAGGTTCAACAGGCAATGAATCATTTTGTGTGATTATTGTCTTTTCTTCTATTTTCTTGACATCTCAGGAACCACACAGGCCGGTTGTAGTCAACGAACCCGGAGGTCACACACACACACGCACACATTAATAGACCACAATGAAGGATAAACACTAACCGAAAATAACTGCATGAAATGTAATAATGAATGGAACACACAGATTTACTGTTATTTAAATGCTGCATTATTAAATATTGTAAAAATAAGAAATGCTTATGATTGTAAACCAAAAATATCAGAACGTGTTTCAAATGAAACTCAGTATGAGTGAGGATTTCCTGTTCTAAATCTGAGCTTCATGATGTTGTTTTTTTTTACCAAAACCACATTAAACGACCGATGTCCTCGTATTTGAATCCGACCCACAGTGCTTTGCTGCATGTTGTCCCTCCCATTCTCTCCCCCTCTGCTGTCTGTCTTTGGCTACACTGTCTAACAAAGGCCAAGAAAAAGCCCCAAAAAATAACAGTGCAACATTACTCTTTTGCCTAGAGAAACGTTTATTCAGTCTCCCTGTGTCCCCGTTGGTCAATTGTTTTCTGCACAAACAATATTTAAAATCTTGTGCTCGGCCTTGATGTGGTCTTGAATATGTGACATATGAGGGTTTTGGGAAATTTCCCTCCCACAGCGTGCGCATTAAATTGTGCTGCGCTGTTGAACTCACTCTGTCAGATTAACATTGGCAGTTTGAGTCCTGTCATCAACATCTACCGGGTCACATTAAAACACATTTCTTCTCTTTCAAAATTAAAGTGTAATTTGTTCACAATAAAAGGACCCACTTAGGATACGGTCAGCTAACTTGTATGACCCGTCTACTTGTGCTTATGTTACACTTGGCTTTCACCAGCGCCCTGCACTTATTATTCACTTTTCTTTACTCGTCTTATCGTTGAGTGACATATATATATATTTTTAAAAAATAATGCTGGGCAAAAGAGGAAAAAATTTAATCGATTAATTGCATGTTTTTCTGTGATTAACTGCGATTAATCGCATTATGCGCAAAATTCAAGAATGAATTAAAAACTAGTGTATTGCACACTTTTATTTTAAAGTAATGTTATCAGAACAATATAACAGGCACTCTGGGAGCAACAGCAAGTTAATTTGAACCTTGAACCTCATTATTGACATGCGTGTTGCCTCATTCCCCCCCGACATTCCTAATAAGGACATAGAACTCCCACTTTGTCCTTTACTCAAACACGATTTCAAAGGGCAGACGAGAGCAATTTTGGGTTCATGTCAGAATAACACCACAAAAAAAAAGTGGGACAATTATATTGTTTGACAAAGTTTAAGGTCTTCAATTTATTCCACCAATCGTTGCAAAAATCCACGAAGACATGCGTCACACATCAATGCAAAATAAGATAACTGTACAAGTGTTTGAAATATGACTTGATCAACTTATTTTCAGAGCGACCTTATACACACACATATGTGTGTGTGTGTATACACAAAAAAGGGACTTATCAAGATCACACATCTTTAGTTTGTTTGTAGAAACTGTGTCTGGCATCTTCGCAGTCAAACATGCGTGATGCTCTTCATTCCATCGGCTGCTCCTGCCTCTCTTTGAACTCTTCGACTCTGGCCTGGAACAAAATGAAAGAAAACTAGTCAGAATTAGAGTTGACACAGTGCAGGGGGCGGCTTTCCTTTCATTGGGAGACTAATGTAGAGAGCCAAACAGATAGACCGGGGTTTCTTCCTATTCTATCCCACATGGAAATATTATCATTTCATGTGTGGATTAAAGAGAAATCACAGCACTGGGTCCTGTCGTGGGCAGAGACGCCCACCCTTCAGCCGGTTAAGCAGCTGACACAGGAAGGTGACGTACAAAGCACCCTTGCTCAGTACACACACTTTCATGACAGATCAGCTGACATCCAATTTTTGGGAACCAGTCAACAGGAAATGTGTGCTTGTGAGTTATCTGTAAGCCGGCCACATTTAGCTTTGGACTGTGTTCCACTTGCATCCACTTCAATGGATCAATGCTGAACCCCTGGCGGTAAGTGACAGACACGCAGGCTCACCTGAAAGGTGTTGAGGACATGTTGACAAACATCAGAGAGCTCATTCAGGCCCCTCCGCAGCGGCTCCGTAGCCGGAATCCCCCCTGAAACAGAACGAGGGCGTTTTTTCAAACATCCGTCTATACTCAAGTGTCTTGTTGTGGTAATCGACAAAATGAATGAAAATAATTGTTTGTTTTCCGGTCCTGTCCTCTTCTCCAGGTTTAATGTGGTGTGGAGCAATAATAATAATAAAAAAATAGATACATCCACTGGCTGAATGTCTAAGCGCAATGGAAATTAGTTGTTTTTTTCCTGGTGTCTGAAAGGTAAATGTGTGCGGCTGTGCAATGGAGGAAAGAACCGGATACTTTACTCAACAACAAAATTAAGTTGTTTTCTAAGTCTCGCAGAGTCCTTTCATGTGATAGTCGGGGCTCCCGTTATCTGTAGTGTGTGTGTGTGTGTGTGTGTGTATATATATATATATGTGTGTGTGTGTGTGTGTGTGTGTGTGTGTGTGTATGTCACTGGCATTTTGTGTTAGGCTGAGTGGACAAGTGAATGCACCAGACTTGAATCAACGTGTTTACTCTGCAACACAGCCCCAGAACGTTTCCTCTCTGGCTTTCTTATGCATGATGGCACACGTAAACTAACATAGACTGCAAGAAGAAGAAGAAACTGAAGATGGGGTGCCGTGAGGGATTAAAGTGGCGTCCCTCACCTCGTGTTTGAATGCGAAAGTTGATCTTGCTCTCGGACGGATGGGTGATGGTGTAGCCACAAAAATCCACATCCACGCTGACAGAAAACAGGGAAGTGAAAGCAATATTTGTGATTATTATCAATGTTTTGCTTAAAATGGGCGGAGGCGTGTTAGCGTTATTACAATTTCTCCACTATGGACTCATCCCAGCTGACACCCAAAAACACTGGGAACAAAACCACATACGCACTGAGAAGAGTCCCTTTGGACTTTGTTATCATACATAACTGTTGGACTGACCTGTATGAGTTGTTAGGGAAAAAAATCCCCAAATTACACAAACTAAGCATCAGTCATGCTCTTTGTTCTTCAAACGTGCCCCATGGGAGTAGAGGTCAAATATTTTTTAGTACAAAAAGGTCAAACCCTTGATGACATGCCGAGTTGAAACCGGTAGTTTGTTTTAAAAAAGCAAAATAACGTACGTCTTCATGATCATATATCTGAGGGAATTGCCCAGTGTATGGTCTTCATCATGCAGCACAAATGTCACACACCCCTCATCAGCCCCATCGGCCTGGACCTAAAACCCAAAAATAAAAAGTATTTATTACAAGATAACACACACATTAATTTATGAACAGAAACATTACCTCCTTAACGATTATAGAGTGAGACAATCAGGTACACAGAGATGGGACTATTGTGCATTTCCAATACATCCATTACTTATTATCACATTGACAAGCATGAGTTTAACATATTGAACAGCTTACTGAGAAAGTTGAGGGAACACTTGGCTCTTTTCTACATCTATGGCCGAATCAATAACTCAACTATAACACAGTTACACTGTTTTTTTGCTACATATTTGCACTATAGTTTGGTTTGCTTTGTTAGTTAATTTAATATTATTTTTATTGTATTTAATTGGGTCTACATGTTGTGCTTTTTTTATATTGTATTGCTTACCTGTATGTATAAATGCTGCTGTAGCGAACAAATGTCGCCTTGCGGGTTGAATAAAGTATCTATCTATACTGCCCCCTAGTGGAGAAACTCTGAGTCAGCTATGGACTGCGAAACAAATGTAAAGTCGGCAGAGTTATTACGTTCAGGCAACCTTCGCTTAGCTTGACACAACGCCACTCTCAATATCGGTCCACTAGACAAACCATGATGCACTAAAGAGAACATCTTTTAATGTAGTTGGGGTTTCAGGTGGAATCATTGTTTTCTTACCGCTAGCTTCTGCGGCTACCCACGTGAGGCGTTTACGGGCGGTCGAAACGCTGTAATTGACTTCTTTATTTGAATATCTTCTTACAAACAGAGTTTAACTATGACGGATGCATGTAGCTATATACGGTGTCAGAATGCATACAGAGTTTGAGCAGCTTACCATCTCCAGCACAGGTTTCTTTTCGCTTTCAACAGCCATGCTTCACATTCCGACTCTGGACGTCAACACAAACGTGGCGCCTTTCAGCCCTGACTTCCGTCTGACAGGCAAGAAGGAAGGTGCATGGCTTTGTCGCGCTGCATTTAGTGGACATCTAAATGTAGTGTATACGGTAGTGATAGAGTGCATTGACTTCTTATTTTGACTGCTCTGTTATGTTACGTGTTGGTTGAAGAATAACAATAGAGTGGTCTATACATTGCAGCAGCTGTTAAGTTGCCTGTAAGACCTTAACAAAGGCTTTAAAGCCAATCTAACTGTAGCCTGTCGCCATATCTTGACGCGGGTATAAAAACATGTGACGATTCATTGCGTAACCGGAAGTTAAAAATGTAGTTCATAAAACAAAACGCTTCAATTGCTTGGGTGGCCTCCGGAATGTGGTAAGAACTACATTAACTACCTAACATAGGAGTGGATTCGTTTTTCTGTCTGGAGGTCCGCGGGCGGTTTGCGACGCAGAAGTCAATCGAAAGGGATTAACTAGCTAGCTTGGTTGCTAGCAGATAAACTTCCTTTAGATGTTGGGATTTGCGCCAAATTGTGCACTTTGAACAGCGCCGACACACAGAGGTAGGGTTCGTTCATACAAGACATTGCGTCAGCGCCGTCACTGGAGACGAGTCACGCTAGCGTCAGCTACCAAACGCCGTCACATACTTTGGTCAACAACGTTATGAGCTAGCGAGCCTGTTGTTTTCCAGCCATCATTAAGCAGTAAGCTGCCTTTCGCTTTCATTTCTCGTGACCACTAGCTAGCTAGATCACGTAACGCTCGTGAGCTCGTTTAGGCTTACGTTAGGCTTCCGGTAGTTACACACACACACACACACACACACACACACACACACACACACACACACACACATCTCTCGTCCTGTATTATCTGTACTGTTACACTAAACGTTTCACCGTGATCATCCTCCCTTGACCCGTGTCCCCCCTGACAGCCCATCCTGCTGGCCCGGAGCTCCGTCACTAACGTATCAGCTGTTCTGCTTCCGTGTGTTGCAGCGAGCAATAGAGCCGAAACCCCAGCTGTTGCCATGGCAATCCTGTTTGCAGTGGTGGCTCGTGGGACCACCATCCTTGCCAAGAACGCCTGGTGCGGTGGCAACTTCCTGGAAGTGACCGAACAGATATTAGCCAAAATCCCATCGGAGAATAACAAATTGACCTACAGCCATGGCAGGTAGGATTAACACTCCCTCCCACCTCTGTCCCACAGCACCTGCTCACTCTGCTGTGTGGCTGCATTGGTCTGCATGTCTCATATCCTACTAATATCTACAAGTTGTGATGCTCTGCACCATGGGTAAAAACAGTGGCACACAGAATGAAAGCGTTTTCTTACAGTATAAGTGATGTAATCATGTTTATGCTCAGTGTGGACTTTGATCATTTCAGCACGTGACGAGCTCTAGAGATACAGAAGGTGACCCCCCAGGAAACCACAAGCTGAATCAATAAAGTGGTATCACATGCAACGCAATGTGTCCTCAATCAAGCTAGAATGGTTGGGCGATGTCGTTTCGAGTTACAGCCCATTTTACTACACTTTATCTGTAGTTAATGTTTTCTAAGACACATTTTAAAGAGCACGTAGTGTAATGTATTAAACTGTGTGCTTTTTAAATTGTATACATGTAACATAGACATTGTTTGTCTTTTTTCTTTTATAGCTATCTCTTTCATTACATCTGCCATGACAGAATTATATACCTGTGTATCACCGATGACGTAAGTATAGAACTGGTGTATTTATTTGTGTATAGAACTGGTGTATTTTATTTAGGGGTGAGTGGGAAGTTAAGGGATAGCTATTTAAGGTCCCTTAAAATACATTTTATCTAAATAGTTGAATATAAAGAAGAAGCAGAAAGTAAAGGTATTGCACCCAAATGCATCTCCAACCTACGTCTTTGAATGAATGTATTGAGCTTTTAGAACAGGAAGTAGCACAGTACACTCAGACACATGGTAAAGACATACAAACGCATTCTTCACTTCAATGAACCTTTTTAATAGGATTGTACTTGAAGTAACAACTCCTATATTTCACTTTTTTTGTACTGAAGGACTTTGAGAGGTCGCGTGCATTCAGCTTTCTCAGTGAAGTCAAGAAGCGCTTCCAGACAACGTATGGGTCACGAGCGCAAACGGCCCTGCCTTACGCCATGAACAGCGAGTTCTCCTCAACGCTGGCCGCTCAGATGGTGAGTGTGAAAATAGCGGGGAGCCCCACCATCGTCTAAAAGGGCTCTGTGAGGCCGTTTTACTTGGCAAATAAGAATCTTGAATCTACTTCTGCAGGCACACATGCAGATTTAGTAACCTCTATATATAAATATACACGCTTGGATCTCCGCTCCATTCCCTCTACTTTTTGTCTTTGTAGAAACACCACTCGGACCCACGAGGATCAGATCGCATCACTGAGACTCAGATGCAGGTGGATGACCTGAAAGGCATTATGGTCCGCAACATAGGTGAGCTTCTCGTGAGTTTCCCCATGGCCCAGCGACACTGAAAGGACGTCTTTTTTATATGTCGCTATAAGATAATAATGCAATTTAAAAAGTGTTGTTTCTTTACTTTTTCTTTCACAAACCATTTGATACAAATCCATTTGATATGAGTCTCATTACATTGGACCTTTTGGGTCTCCCACATCAACTCTGGCTCTCTTTGTGCCCTCTGCACAGACTTGGTAGCTCAGAGAGGAGAGAAGCTGGAGTTGCTGATTGACAAGACAGAAAATCTAGTTGATTCTGTGAGTTTAAAGTCCGGTGTTTGTTTTTTCATCATACTTGTTTTCTAGCGCATGATGTTTGTATGTGTACATTTTTATTATTTGATAGTAATCTAGCAAGCTACTTATCCACGATTGTTGTTACTGGCTCTCTTCACTCCATTTAGTCGGTCACATTCAAAACCACGAGTCGTAACCTGGCACGAGCCATGTGTATGAAGAACCTCAAGCTGACTATTGTCATTGTGCTGGTGTGCCTGGTGAGTACTGGATAGAAATGGTAACTATCAAGTTATTATTGGGATGCAATGTAATTGTTCTCCAGACAATTTAGTGGATTATGACTTATAATATATTGGGGTGCAGGAAGTTAACTTTTTTTCTGTCCTCCTTTCAGGTGATCCTTTACATTATCGTTTCTGCTGCCTGTGGAGGCCTCAGCTGGCCCACATGTGTTAATTGAGGGAAGAGGGTGGGGGAGGAAGAGGGGGGAGATGCGCCTGTTCAACCCCGCCTGCCAGTGGACACAAAAGGAAAGCTTCCTTCCCCTACTCCTTGAGCTTCAACAGACCGGCAGACACACGCTGCTCCTCCTCCTCCTGCATCCTATCTCGCCCCTTTGATCGTGTGCACATTGACTTGCCTTCTGGACAAAAAGTCCCACATCATACCCACATTAATGGACAGCAGCCACGTGGCCTAAAACTGATGTGTAACCACAATCTTGTCTTATACTAGTCTGGTACATTCATTCTGTCTCATGCACTTAGTGGCCTGATGTATCAGTTTGTGATACTGCCCTGCACCTCTCTATGTACCATAATGAACCATACAGATAGCAGGTAGCTTTGTCATTGTCCTGCTTTTCTTTTGAAAGTGGCATATGGGACCTGCAAGTATAAGTAGCATGTTGCAGATCCATAGAGAAGGAATTCCACAATACATTGTCAGGTCCTCTGTTATAGTTGAAAACTAATCTTTGACATAAACCAACACAGTATACAGTATGTCTTATGTGGCAAGTGTCTATTGAACCATGTTGGTGTCTCGTGAATTTGCTCGGAATCACAGATTTTCTGATTTCCTTCATGTTTTATCGCCAAGCACAGTCGTATATTCAAAAATGGATGTTGTAAAATAGCAGATATGATCACACAAATAAATATTGTAAATTTGATTAATATTACTGACGCAAAAGATTTAACGGTTCTTTTAAATCAAGACATTTGAGCAACTCGTGAACTTTTTCCCACCTTTTCATAGGAGGCTCCCTCTCACCTTGGTTATGATGTTCTTTCTGTTAACACAGTGCACCTTTTACATTGTACATAGATTTGCTTCTTAGCATTATGCGGTTTATAATCATGTAATTATTTAATTATTGTACATCCAGATTTGAAATAATAAAACCTGATCAAGTTGGTGATCTCTTGAGTTGGAAAACCAAAAAGAAATGTTCTCACATTTGTGCCGTTCATTATTGACATCCGACCTAATTACATTGATACTGATTCTTTCATTTCATTTATTGATTACAACTCATCACACTGTGTCAAAGGTCAAACAAACGACCCTTGTTTATCTGCGGGGTGCTCTGGAAAAGGGAAACGACCAGGTGAGCATCATTTGTCATTAGAAGCAGCGCGCTCTCATAGGTTCTGCTCGCGCTCGTAACAGGTAACGTTACAAGCTAAACATCCGGTACAGTGTTTTGTTTTTAAAAATGTTTAAATGTGTTCTTAATTGACAACCATTTGTCTTATTTGCTGGGAAAGTGGTAAGTCAGTTTATTTTATGTTTCTCCCAAAACTTTTGTCCCGTAAATTAGTTAACGCTGGATAACTGTTAACCAAAAAGTTCCGGTCAACCGAAATTAACGGAAGCGCTGCTAGCTAGCTAGCTCATGTTTAACAGCGAATATAACTTTAGTTAATGGTGTTCCGCCATGTTGAGCCTGCTAACGTTATTAGTTACTCGCTGACAGAGCTCCTTCCCTTGTCTTTTTAACGTGCCTCAGACGTGGTGTGTAGTCTGCAGTGTTTTAAACCATTTATGGACTTGAAAGAGTATTTTCCTTGCTATTTGTAGACGGATAGTATGTTTACTCCTGGTCTAATTATAGACCTGGCTGGCTGGAAGAGGACGCGCACAGGATAATTTGTCATTCAGGTGAAGGGGGGCTCATAAACTGTGCAGGAGCCAGAGAGGAATGGGGTAAAGTTATTCCAAACACACCCAGCAGGATTGCTTTAGGATTGACCTTATGCTGGCTTTAAATACTCTCCTCTGATTAGTGGACTTCCTATGTATCTGCACATGTATTAAACTGTGATAACTTTATAAGCATTTTACGGTTTATATGGCACAGTAGCCTATATTACATAGTGACATGATTTTGCTCAGCAGGGACACCTTAGAGAACAGTGCAGCAAACATCATATAGATTAATATCTCAGGTTGAGCATGAAGGTCCATTCTTTACCTGCAGCTTTAAACAAACATTTTAATACAAAGTTCAACTTGATGTTTGTTTGTTGTTGTTGTCCACCCCTTGGAAATGCCATGGGTACAAGCATAACTGTATAGGCTAACTGAATGAAGAGCTGACCAAGATGCAGTTGCACAGCTGTTGCCATCTGACATGCATCTGTTTTGTCACTTTATGGCATAGGCTCACAGGTTTGTCTTGTGAGTGTTTTCTTTTTTGCTGGAGCGGACTGACTAATATGCTGTCTGTTGAACGACAGTGCCACACTCTGTGTCTAACCAGGCTCGTTGGTGTGGTTTTGTCCCCCGCTTTACAGAGGACAGCGTTGTCCCTGTGGTATGCTTGCTGGAATCCCCCAGCTTGACCTGCTGCCCTGTAGTGTGGTGCGGCTCTGTGCCCGGGTTGTTGAATGGCTGGCCCTGATACTCATAACTGCTCACTGTATTATACTGATGTGTCCAGTCACCCATGCAAAGGCAAGTGAAGGCCATTTGCGTCTTTCTGCACAGTGCCTTAGGGGCTTCAGACATAGAGAAGCATTGTTCGGTTCAGATCACTGTTTATTTTTAATGTACCATGCAATTTGTAGGCTGTAACTTGGATTTAATTTATCTCCGACAGACGGAGGTCCTTAGTGAAGCCTCATATCAAACGGTATAGTTGATAATTAATCGGAGACATTTACAAAATAATGTATTCTCTGTCATGCCGACCAGCGCGTTGACTGCGAGGGGGCGGGGCTGCCCAGCGCTCTCACAGCGATGATCGCTGGGGAGACAACATGGCGTCACGTGCCGGAGCTTTTGAGGACCGTTTTTTGGGGGGGGGAGAAAAAAAATGCCAGAAGTCAAATCTGGAAATACTTTGGCTGCATTGCAGACAGTGAAGGAAAGCCCACTGACACACAGACAGTGGGTGGATCTTGAGCTAATTCTATTTATTTTTAGTTAATTATTCCATGAATTAAGAGAAAATAGGAACTCTACAATTGTTCATACTTATGTAAGGAACTATGTAGTCATCTGGTCAGATGCAGACAAAATACCTACATAGCCATATATAATCAATGCTATGATGGCACCATGTAGTTTTCATTAATATCTTGCTCTAGGCTAATACTAATATTAATGCCATTTGTTAAGTGTTGAAAAAGCTGGGCAGGAACAAGCTGGTAAAAAGGGAACCATACAGATGTTGTATTTATTACTATTATAGATGAATACCAGTATCGTATTTGTGGTATCGTATTGATTCGGGTATCGGGATATTTATGGCAGGTATCGAAGTTATAATTTTGGTATGGTGACAACCCTAAAATGTAGTGTTAACTTGTATTACTAATGCATTCTTGTTAACAGTACTTTAGGACTAGTGTCAAAAGGCTAAAATTGCATAACTAGACTCACTCAATAGCAGATATAAGTCTAATTCTGAGAGCTCTGAGGAGATAATAAGCTGACCCGATACAATGATTTACTTGTCTCTAGTTAAGATTAGACTGTAGTTTCCAGGGTCAGGGGCCTTGTATAGATTAGGTAGAAATAGCATAGATCTTAGGGGGTCTTAGACTCTGGTGTCACACCACTGCTCTAGTGTCAGGATCAGATGTGGAGTTGTTTGTGTACAACATGAGGCTGTGTCATCAGAGGGGGACACTATTAGTGTAGAACTTTGAAGAACTTAACAGCCATAATAACCAACATTGCAATGTGTCTTGCCATCTTGGAGTAAGTGAGTTTCTATGCAAATTCTGATTGGAAATTGTCCGAGGGAAACATTCCTCTAGGAACACGGGCCTCCCATTTTCACTTGTCCTGTGCTAAAAAGCAGTCTGGTCCATCCCCTCATAAAAGAAGGACTTTGGCTGCTTAGCAACATTGAATGCCAACTCAGCCTGGCAAGCCATGGCCACTCCCCCAGCACTAGGCTCAGTGTGGATAAGGTAAACGTGTTGCCTTCTTCTTCTTTGCTTGCTGTAAACTTGGCAGTGGAACACTTCACTGAGCACAGTCCTCAGATGGACTTTGACTTTCCTGCAGTGTGAAGCCAAGTCACTGATCTGTCTGACACGGATTGGCTTGTTGGAGAGATTGCTGATCCACTGCTGCAGTAGGCCTGCTGGACTGTCATGTTACCTCGTGAGGGGAGGAAAAAGCAGAATCTAATCCCTGCAGAGGGGCACCCTCATTCAGGCTGTGATGTTACTGATGCACGGTTGACTCTGAACACGAGGAAGGAGGAGTTGTGGGACAGGGGCTGTTGGTGTCTAGTTGAAGCACACTCTCTCACCACTGCCTGCTCAGTTGGCTGGATTTAGCGCTTTGCAAGGAAAGCAGTAATGGGATTGTCTCGAGTGAGTAAAATGAGCTGGATGAACCTGCAAAAACCCAGAGATCTGACATGATACAGCAGACAACGCAGCTGACTGTGAAGGCATTTTCTTTCCACTCTTATCATTAAATGGAAAAGGACAAGAATGGTGTTGCGTTAGTTTATACGATCGGTAAACCGTTTTTTAGTCAAAGGTAAGTGTTGAAATTCTGTTTCCGCAGTGTCTGTGTGTTGATGGTTTTATTTTTTCATAAACAGTCAGTTCATGGTTTGTCAGTTGCAGTTTTACGTTACATATAATAACAATGTAATGCTTGTTTTTAACCAGAAAAATCACGTAATTTCTATATTGTGCGTGAAGATCCTGCAGTGGTGTTGGAGGGGCCGTTCTTGCCGAGGTTCAATGTGCACAACCGTTTTTCAAGGCTTTATTTGATTTGTAAGGGGTGTTTTACTGCCTGTTAAACACACATATTATTCATCCAGATCTGGACTGTTGATAAAAGCAAAGCTGCTTTGATATATCTTATTAGCAGTAGTGTCACAAGTAAGGCAGATAAAAAACATTAACAGTTGTATTATGGCAAATATGTTATCATACCCCCACATGTTTTGCTTTAAATATCACTTTAAGGAATGTAGCACTTGGATATTGAGTGGGGGACATTTATTTATGGTGTAGTTGTCTTTACAATCTGAATATTGCTCTACGGGCAAACCATTTTCGAATAACATTTTGAAGTGTGCATCTTTGGAAGTAAGGGCCAGAATTATACTCGACAATGTGTTCTTGATTCCTCTTACAGTGTCTGGTTGAAAGGAAAATCAAATTGATACAATTAGGTTGACGTTTGCTTAACATTTCTATATAAATATACGACCTGTCCTCAGGCCTAGCTGCTCTAGAGTATATCAGCTCTAGTGACTACAAGTGCCATCGACTTTTTAGTTGCATCACTCTTTTACACCAGGAATTAGCATCAACTGCTTGATTACATTTTGATATTGCTACTAAGGAAACTTCCATTTTAGCAACATTTCACACAGATGAGCCAAAGGCAAGCAAGCTGCCACTCTAGAATGAAAGCTTCAGGTTAAACTATCTTGTATGTAAATTTTTTGTCATTTTAGTGTGTGCTTCCTGGGAAAGTCATGCAGCCTCACTGACTCTGCCCTTTCTTCCTCACCCAGTATTCTCTTAATCCTCTTTGACTAGCGTTTCATTCCCTATTATTGGGTGATTTACATCTGGAAAGATGGACTTGTTCAACTTTTTGCTATAGAAACAATAAGACAAAACATGAATAACATTATTTATTGTGCTTTAGTTTACCTCAGGAGTTTTCTTCTATGTACCAGGATGTTGGGGTCTGCATACTGGAACACTTTCAGGCTGTTGGTGACTTGATATCTCACTCTCCAGTGGTACATGCCACAATGGTGCTTTTGTTGTCGTAGTAGCTGGCAAGTCTAGCAGTCCAGTCAGCTTACAAACACAACAGTACCCAAAAATGCAGTTAAGACTGCCATTTACTTCTAATGCCAAACCCATGCTGGCTCATTTCAGTAGATTCCTGACTTGTAACTGCTTGGCCAGCCTCACATTTGATATTTTTATTTTTTATGATTCAGGAGAGACCGCAGGTGTCTGGTAAAACATTTCTCTAGAAAGTGTAGATACTCCGGTCCTCTGCAATTGCCTACTGCATCGCTTAGAACAACAAGGAGATTGTTTAGACAGACCTGCAATACAGTATGCCCTAAGCATCATCCTACCGAGTTTTGCATTTTTCATTGAGCGAAGTCATGAATAATTTGAGTGTCCAGATACTGTAACAATTACCAATTCAAAGAGTCACCAGGGCAAGCGAAAGCCTTTTTGAAGCCCTGAGCTAAATTTTACACTGGAATATCCATTTGGGGGGCTTCTGTTAACATTCAGTGAAATTACAAAGATGTCAGCACAATTTGTACATGGTAATATTGTTATAAAAACAATTAACTTTTCTCCTCTTTCTCCTCAGATATTCATGCTTGATTAACCAAATTGATGGATTATTGTGCTAACCAAATGTGAGGGTATTCAAAGCCACAGTAGGCACAATCCTGTCTGAACTCCAAAATGTCTAAAACGACATTCAACATGTCCACCGACCAAGTTGAAGGCACAGTCCTTCTGCCCCACAGAGAGACAGATGGTGACAGAGACGACTCGTCACTGTCACCTTCACCTGACGCCAACAGTAGTGGTTCAAACCTGAGTGACAGAGAAGCCAACAGCTCCCCTGACGTCAACATGCTGGAGTGCTGCCTCAGTGACGGCTCCTTTGTGCATGACTCCTACAACACCACCTTACCACAGGATAACGAATTATGTGGCGTAAGCCTGAACCTGAACCAAACTTTTATCACCACACCTGTTGCTAGCAGTGTGCATTTCTGGAATCAAAACTTGAGTCTGATGAGCCACCATGAGATGGGATTAGGTGCGTACCAGTCTTTCAGTAAAGACACAGAGAATGGAAGTAGCAGTGCAGTGCTGTCTCCAGACTCTGCTGCGAGGGAAAGCCAACTGAGTTCAGCTCAGACTTCCCGTCGAGGATCCACTGAGAATGACTGCTGCTCCCTGAGCTCTACGGAAATGGTAATAAGGAGCAATAGTTTTTGTCAGGGGGATCAGTCATTCTTAGTCTCTTCCCTGGAGGATTCGTACGTCTCTGTGGCTGCAGGCCATCCAGCATTCCCTGCTGAATCTAACCTGCTGTCAACTACTTTGCCGGATGTCCTTGAAAAATCCACAGAAGGAGTCACCGAGGAGAGCATAGACTACCCGTGTCTTGGCATGACTTTCACTCAGGCAGACCTTCCCTCTGAGGAAAACTATATGGCAGCGTCCAACTCTCTTGTAGCTCTGCCAAGCGAGAATGAAGGAGATCTTTTCATGACTTTTCACTGTGAATCATCTCCTGCAGGTTGTGGAAAAGAGGCTCTGTTTACTTGTGTTGAAACAGAGCTGTCGCCCCGTTTCCCTGGAGCATTTACACCAGAACAATGCCAGACCTTTTTGTCCACTCTGCCAGCAAAAGAACACACTGATATGGATATTCATACTTCCACTCCAGTGCAAAACATTGGAAACAAGATGCCCATCCTCCCCTCCTTTTCAGAGTCTCCCTGCACTGGAAACGCGGGCAGCGCAGGACTCCACCCTGTTAAACAGCAGACTGCTAACTGTTTAGTTGCAGGACTGACGCCTTCAGCCAGCAAAGTCAAGAAAATGGAAATTAAGAAGTTTCCCAGGTTAAACTTCAGCAGTGTAAAATCAAAAGTTTTGACGAGAAGTGTGCATAAAAGGTCAGGGCTTAGCCTTGTTTCACTGCACAAAGTGAACAATAAACTCACTGAAGCACAAAGCGGAGCGCCCATCATGAGTAGTCCTGCTAACTTTAGGAGTAGCGCTGCAGTTATCGCTACCACCACTAAAATGGTGAATGATGCTCCGAAACGAATGAATATAGAGGCTGCTAATTTGGGTGTAACAATTATACAGTCTGGGATTTGTGCTGTGGCTGGACAGGGGAAGAGTAGAGCAACTCCACTGTACCAACACCCAGCTGCAAATAAACATGCTTCAACAGTCCAATGCAGTAGCGCCAGCTCTGAAGTGGACCTGGCAGCCTCAAGTCAAGTAGCAGACGCCGCAGTGCTGCATTCTGGCAAAAAGACCCTTTGCTTCTCATCTTCAGAAAAAAAACCTAAAAGTTGCCAAACTGATCCCAAACCAACTCCAAAAAAGTGTGTGTTGAACAAAATTGAGGTCAGGTCAGGCTCGGCTTTAGGCCACGACAAGCCTCCTATGCTGAAGATGCGGCTGCGCTGCTCATCGGACAGTTTATCATTGTCATCTAGGCAACCCAGGGAGAAGAGAACAACTTTAAAGTTGTCAAATAGCTTTACCATTCCAAAAGCTGACTCCCACCTGGGCCAGACCAAACTAGGGAACCTGAACTGCTCTTCCCTGAATAAACAGGCCGTACAGACTGAGGCCACAAACACTCCTGCTGAAATCTCCCCAAGAGAGGTTAAGAGGATCAGCCTGGTGGTGAGTAAAGACTTATAAACCATAACAAAATCGGCAGCAGTTTTTAACTTTAGTACTGTTAATATGCTCTTGCAGCTTATTCCGTAAAACCATATTAAATCCAAATATTTTGGTAACAGAGATTTGTTTGGAGTTCGCAGGGAAAATGTGTTTGTAATGAACCAATCGGGGCCAAATGCACAGAGCTGTGGATTGAATGAGAAATTGCTCTCTTCGAAGGCACAGTCCAGCAAATCGGCAACAGCAGGAGCTTCCTCGGAAGAGAGTAGGAGCAGATTTCGAGGTCTGACATCTAGACTATCAAAAGCTGTAGGCACACCACAGTCCAAGCTGAAGAGCACTACAGGTAAGACTCATAAAAGCTGACTAATATTAAATATCGTACATGCTTTCCATTAAGCCAGGGGTCAGCAACCTTTTCCTATTTCCTTTGCCACAGAACCAGCATCAGTTGAGTTTGGAGACTTGGATCAAAGTAAATGTATTTGCTCTGTTTGCTGCAGAAGTTGAGAAATCGCTCTTCTTCGCTTGTCTTCAGCTTGATACTGTTCAGCAAATGCTTTGTGCTCGTTCTTTCAACATTACATGTTTAATAATTCCTGTCACATATAAAGCATACAGGTAAGCCACCATCGTACGTCCACGCAGAATTAAACTATTCTTTTCTCTGACTTTTTTTTTTCTTTTTTTATCCATTGACAGTTTAACGAAGGCGGGGCTCTGCATATCATGATGAGCCACCTGCAGGGAAAGACGTAATAGGATGTGATGCACATTTTAGTTGAACAAATATTTTTAAAAAAATGATTGAATGATTGTCTACTGGGCAAAACATAAATAAATATTTTTTTTTTGTCAAAGCCTCAGGGAGCCGCAACAAAGGGGCTACAGAGTCCACGGTTTGGGACTAATTAATCTACGTCATTTAAATATTGAATGTTAACCCCATCTAATCGGACCCCCCCTCCACGCTTCTCCATCCAGTGTTTATTTTTAACATTTTCTGTAACCACTGTTTAGTATTACAATTAACGCCGCACAAGTCTGTTATCTCCTTTCTGTGGACTTGAAATTAGAATATCGGCACCTTACAAAATCTTAACCATTTCCTCTGTTGTGTAAACCAAGAGAATTGTGTAATGCGCCTGTTAAACCTTGTTTGTACTTGAACAAACACAGTAGAGAGGTTGGACTGTACTTGAAGGGTCATGTGGTATTAAAGGCAGCATCAGAGGTCCATAGTTTGGACTTGTTGCTCTCCCAGCAGATCTTGAGCCCTATCATGTAGAGGGGGGATTCTAGGTGGCCATTGTAAACTGAAATGATTGAGCTTGTAGTAAAGCATTCTCTCCATGAGAGGGTGACATTGAGCTGTTCCACTAATAGACTTAATGTTGTCCTCCTAATGAGCTCAGCCATGTTCCACAGGAACAGTGTTGGATACAGATGTCACCTCCGGGGGGGGGGGGGGGGGCAGCAGCAGCAGCAGCAGCTGCAGCTTAACACTCTCTGCCCTTCTGCTTTTCATAGTAAGAGTCCTGGGGAAGGAGGGGTACTCTTCCTCTGATGGGAAGCCATCTGTACGAGTGGAAAAAGCAGGGGAAGGAAAGGGAGGTTTAGAGCTCACCAATAGTGTCAAAGTGAGAGCACAATGCTTAAAACAAGCACTCTGAGCACCGTAGCGAAGCATTTACTTTCTCATGCACCGGCAACAGACGCTTTACTGACATGCATTATTTAGTTTAACATTACTTTTTTTTTTTTTTTTATTAAATCATATTCGACATGTTTGCTGTTGTGAGTAAGATACATGCAGGTAAGTTTTGTACAATTTCTATATTTAAATGCAACAAGATATAGGTAAGCTGCTGGGGATCATTTTATCTTTTCAGAAATTTATTTTTACATTGTCTTCTATTTGCTTAAACCCCCCCCCCCAAAACTAGTTGTAATTATTGACAAATGTCTCTAAAATATCCCATGAAAACCAGTTATTGTATTACTACTCATTATGAGGATAATATTTGCTGCTTTATTAAGTCTGATTTGGCCAATCTGAAAGCTCTGTGGACATTTCTACTGCCCGTGTTTGTACCGCATTGATACGCTTAGTATCTGTATTCGTCCTGAATGAAGCCGTTCATACAGCTGACCTTGTTTATTTGTGCTCTATTGCATCCCAGGCAGTCAGATGGTGCAGGCAACAGGAGAGCCGTCCCTTGGAATTGCCTCAACAGCCAGTATTAAGCCTCAACTGCACAGATCTCGACCTCCTCATACTCCCACTCGGCCTTCTCTTATGGGCCCTCCCCCTACTCCTACTTCTAGACTACCACGCAGGACCCCGGGGCCATCTGGGACCCTTGCTGAGGCCAGTGTTCACACTGAGCTGAGTGAAGGTGCTGGGAGTACACAAGGTAAGCCTAACAAGGATTTTTAGAAATAGCCTGTGGGTACTGAACATCCTATTTCATAATTGTATAAATTCAGTTTAATGCAGGTGTTTTCATGGATCTGGTTCATTGTGCTTTTCAACACATCTGGACATGGAGGGCAGGAGCCTCTGTTCTGAATGGTGACCCACTTCAGGCATCAGACTTGGATGTAAATCTCCCTGGGGCAAATCTGTCTCTGATTGAATACCTCCACATCTGCCAATATACTGGAACTTGGCATCTTAAAATATTTCTTCATTTAATAATCTGTACGAATGAGCTAAACTCCAGTCAAATGTCACAAATCATTCTGTGTTGCTGCTGAGCTTCGAGTGCTTCTGATGTCATTTTATATTCTTAATGATATATATAGTGTTAAGAGAGGGTAGTGTTAGACAGCAGGCTCTTACTCCACGCATCTTCAACAGCATGCAGGTCTATGATTGACTGAGAGGACCTATATTCCAAACTGGGGACCCTCCCTTGTGGTTGTCATGGCAACGTGTTCTATTCCACTCTAGTTCACACACACACACCCACACACACACACTGTGTTGCCTGGAGGATAGGGAGCACACAGACACACTCCAACTGATGTCGTCTGAGGTGAAGAAAAGCAGCAGTTTCCCTGTTTTTCTTAAAAACTAATGGCCGGTTACACAGGACTTCGAAGCTGCACCTGGACTGAAATTCCATCTGGTGTTTTCAATAGCTCCTCTTTAATGGCACAGGGCAGTGCAGCATCCAACTGTGATCTCACCCTCTTGACATGCCTGCTCATTGGATCCTATCGTTTTTGTATCATCCCTTTGTTAGCTGCGTTTAAAGGAAAAGATAGAAAGCTTTGGAGAAGTAAGTGAGACTGGAAGTTGATAATTGTAGTATTCATGAAGTGTTCAATTAAAAGAGCTTCTGGAAAATCAGTTTAGTTCAGATGAAATGCACATTTGTTTTGCATGCTAGATATAAATTGTTGTCATTGTCTATACATTTTATTCCAGATCTACTACTTCTGCTATGGTAGACTCAACATGACCCATTGTTGATCTGACTCATTGTATTTTACCTAAATAAAATAACAGAACAATTTCCTAAGCCTTTCTAAGCCTGTTGTGCTTGTTATGGTCTGTTGAATGACATGTTAGTGGTGATTACAGCAGTACTACATTTGAAAGCAAAAAGGTATTGAGGTGCTCGGTGAATTTCAAATGCTTTTACAAAAACATGTTGGGATTTGTAGTATTTCACCAGTGCTTCTCTATTTGTTCAAAAGTTTCTGGAGGACCTCCACATAAACCATCCCCTTTCAAAACTGTGCTGAAAGCTAGACTAATCACGACCCCGAGGAAAACCACTGGACTAAGTGAGAATATATCTCTCTCTATATACTTTACATTTCAGACTTTCCTTTTTTATCTTGTTTTCCTTTCCAATGGTTTGTTTTATTTAAGGTTGAAGCCATTAAGCTTGAATGTTAATCAAATGTAAGTCTTCTTTCTGAATTCCCATTTGTCAATGTGAGTGATATCACCTTGTTTTTTGCATTTCAAACACTGGCAAATCCTCATACTCTGAGGAAATGGCCCTATTAAATCTGTCTTTGAACGCGATGAAACACAAAAAGCTATTGTTACTACCACTGTTGAATATCTTGTGTGTAAATTATTTCCATCAAACAAACTGCTAGCGGTTATAGCCAGTTGGTGCTCCATTATGGCTCAGATTAACTCCACCCACTTGTCCCACCTGGATCTTCTGCTTCTAACAGCTTTGGCCACAGCATGCAAACCTGCTGCTTCCTCCAGCAAAGGCACTTCAAATTCTACAGCCAGTCCTCTGAAAAGGACCGCTTCTGCAAGACTTGCTCGTCTCAGTGGACCTGGTAAGAGTTCAACTGTATCCATTTGATTTGTTTCAAATAAATGTTTAGGTGCGCTTGTAGATGATATTGTGCTTTCTGTAATAATGTAGTATAACAACATAATAGATGTGCAATTTCAGCCCCTTTTTTATTGTTATTGTGCCAACACTGTTTTAGTTTTCTAAATAGAAACCTGATGCATTATGGTATTGTATTTGAATTGACTACAAATCGCCTTTTATATTTAATTGATGATTCAAGTCTGGCATCTATTTTGTTGGAAGTGCTTTTTAAAATTAATTGCACATTGATGATGATGATGATGTGACCCTATACAAGTAAATCGAAATTTTTTGTCAATTGATTTAGACATTTTTGCTGAGAATAATGTTTCATGGTTTTGGTAAGAAAATTAACCTGAAACTATACAAGTGAGGGGGCTAAAGGTAGGTCGCCCTTGTGGCTTGTATCCAGAGAGGAGTTCTTTCAGCTGTAACTACTACAAATTAATCTAGTGTTTTGTTTATTGCTTTTGTACTCTGTAGCTCACATACAATGCTGGATGCATATTTCCGTGCTATTCATGTATCCTGTCTTTTACATTATTGTTAATTTTACAGTTTTGCAGAAACTAGATGGTATTATTAAACACTAAATTAATCGGCACATTTGTTTCATTCTTAGATTGAATATGTTTCACAGCCATAGCTGAGGACACATTTTCACAGAGCTATGCCAGCCAAGCTGTTTTCAGCTCGGCTCATCAAACGCATGTGATGAGAAGTCTGTTATCTTCTGCCATCATGACACAAGGAAAGAGCATAAATGAGAGGAATAGTGAGGGGAATGGGTTTAAATTCCCATTGGCTGCTTATATGCTATTGGCTCCTCCCACCCCACCCCCTCTGCTCTCTTCCTAGCATCCTGTCTCTGCTACAGCACCGCCATCATTAAGCTTGGAGATGCTGCTTTGCTCTGCTGTGGGAGATTTGTGTGTTTGGTGAATACGCTGAAGCCTGGCTTTACCAAGAGGATTAAGGGATTTACATTTTTTTTTTTTTCTTCTCCTGCCCCATCACATCTATTAGCTCTGTACCACAAACCACTGGCCAGCGTTTACCCAGCTCTGTATTTTACAGCCTTCACAGCTTGGAATTACATTTTGAGTTGGGAGATCTGCCATGCTGAACCGGGTGCCTTCGCTTTTTTTCAGGGCCTTTTCAGTGGTGTAATTCCTGCTAGTGTTTTTGTTGCTTTTATTCATTTTTATTTTAGCTGTCAAGTCTGCTTTTACCGGAGGCATGATACACTGAGGCACACCATGGCATGTGGTTCATAGCCAACATCAAGATTCTGCATTTGGAAACCGTTTTATTTAAGTGATTTATTGGCTAAAACCATTGGCGTCTTCCTTTTGTTTTGGAGAGATGTTATGGTCGCCAAAGCTCTCCCTGTCGAACATCCACGTGCGTCTGACAGCCAAGGGTTTACTCCGAAACATTCAGCTGCTTTCAGGATGCAGGAAGAACACTGTGGTTTTTCAAGCAGGTCTGTCAGTTATTTTGTTAATTAATATTTCTACCAATATTGTTGTGGTTTTTTTGCCTCCTATATGTTTTCCTATAATATTATGCCAATCCTATCAGTGGTTGCTTCTCACATATAGACCTGTGCAGTTCGCTGTTACTGAAATCTATTTTTAGATTGCTGTTTACTAGGATATCATATTTTATTTACCAACCCTGGTCAGAAATACATGCAACCCTGAGCAGAAATATTGTAGGATATGAATCTTAAAAAATTGTATTTCAACAAACATCCGAATTGTCATATTGTATTTTCAGAATGGCGTTTCTTATTTTGGTTCTTGGTCTCTAGGTTGAACCTTGTTGAACAGGACTGTGGGAAACGGTAGCTTCCTGTGGTTCCCACATTATTTAAAGCATTTTTCTCCTGTTTTTTTAAATTTGTCTTTCTTTAAGATTATGACCAAATATGGTAATTTAGTTTTACAATCTCAAAGGTTTCAATAACTCACTGCAATAACAACACTTATTTATTTTTAAACATCGGAAATACATATTGGTTTACTTTTAAAGTCATAGTTTTTAGTATTTACATGGTGTCTCATGAATCAAGTCCAGTGAATGTTGCACTGACCATTATTGTCTTGTATTGTGTCAACCAAGCACTATAACAAGTGCTTGATTGTGAGGGGTCACCATCATGCTTTGTGCTATGGTGCGCTATCTCAGCAGCAGTCATGACGCAGTGGAGCCACTAAATCAGACTTTGATGTAAAGTATACGTGTTCAAATGGTACAAAATGAGGGCAACATGTGTCATCAGCTCTGCGTTCAGACACTTTGATGAAAATAGCTGCAGATCCTCTGTTGCCATGGAACAGCAGTCAAAGGGAGCGATGGCCTATGCTTATATAAATTCAAATGAAATTGCAGAATTGTGTTATCAGAAAACAAAACCATATTATAGTTAAAAATATACGATGATAAAGCCTGATATGATGCTAACTCCACACTACGTTTGATCGGTGTGAAATTCTTTTTTCTTTTTTGTGAATGAGAATTACACTGGGCAGCCCTCAGGAAATGTTTTTTCTGAACAAGGAAAATACAGCATTCTTGTTTGGACCCTGAAAAGCTAACTGAATTTTATGATCACGATGTGACTCTGGACCCCCCTTCCCCCCTCTTTAGACCATTTTGAATTACATTTAAATGTGTTGCCTAATGTCTACTACTGGTCTTGGAAACGAGCACAAGCTACTAGCTGGGGAAAATAAACAAGTGGGAATATTTTACTGCCAGTTCCTCTTTATATGGACATGTTAAAAGTGGCATGTTGGTTAACATTATCACATAGACAAATCTGATATTTCCACAGTATGAAGCAATACTGCCACTGTGCAGTAGCTCAACAGTCTGTCACTAAGGTTGGCTTTAATCTGCAGGCCTGTCTGTTACAGGTTGTCTGTGACACAGGTGATGCTCCTGGAGACGGCATCACCTTTGTGCTCTTTGCACAGCCAGCAGAGGGCACTCTCTTAAAGAAACCGTTGTAGATTTCGTGAACTGCAGGATCATCAAAATGATTGAAAGCTGAGCAGCACAGTTGAACTGTTTGTATGGATCTGGATCAGAAAAAGGTTTTTTTTTATTTTGACATTCCTCATGCTTTCAATAATTCTGAGAATGCAGCCAGGACACAGATATAAATCTGTTTTTCCACTCTTGAATGATCTTCGTCCCGATTTCAGTCTGAAAATTTCACACGCTCTAAAACAAACATGTAAAACTGCTCTCCAAATGAAAGCATAAGGGGCCAAGACATCCTGAAAGTCATGTAAATGGTACAGTACGGTGTGTCTTTTGTTGGTCTTTTTGACTTTAGCTCTGAGACACAGAGGCCACTGAGAAACTAGTTTTTTGAGGTGCCCACATCTGGATGCAAAGAGATATCCACATCTGGATGCAAAGCTGTGTAAACTCAAGCCTCTGGCATGAATGTAGAATATAATTATTTAGATGAAATGGATCAGACTTTTTACTATTCTTTTTCTCGCATAGAAGGTTTTTGTTTTTCTCTTTCACCAAATTGTTGAGCTGTCAAACCTGGGGTGTTCTCTCTGTAGTATTATGTTGACCCAATGAGGCCAGGGCTCTGCTGCTCCTGGATCAGCTGTCTACAGTAGGCAGGGAAGATGTTTCCTCTGGTTGGATTAAATACCTTCTCCTCACGGCCAATATAAACAACAGGGTCTTATTTTGAAAAGCATCTCGCTAATTGCAGCATTACTGCATCTGAAATGTGTCTACATCCCACAGTTGCATGCTGGTGTTATTCTGGGATGTTATAATGCTTTAGAAGGGTACGCTGCTTCGTGCATCTAAATTTAGCTTGAATATGCTCCAGGTCTTGTGGCTCATAAAGGGCATGATTCTAAACACTTACGCTGGGGTTGTGCCTACATAGTATTATGGGAGCACACTTGAGTGGGTTCACTCACAGTACCTTTTTACATATTTACTTGCGATGTCTAGTTTTTATATTCCGAGCTGAGTGAGTATCCCCACAGGTGGTACTTTAGATTCCACTCACTGATCTTCCCCATCAGACTATTCTCACTCCAGTCTCAAACAAAGAAACACACAGGTGTCCTTTTCTTCCCTCTTGTCAACTTTAACACTTGGTGGTAGTGAGTTTGTCAGTTGTGTGTTCTGATGTCTCTGTGTTGTAGAGGAGTAAACTAAGTGTTCTTCATTAGTAGGATTGATGGTAGCTGTTTTACGGGGGTGATGTATTTATACAGCCTATGTAAATCAAAGCTACAGTAGCACGGCCTCGCTAAAATAAGTTGTCCTTGGTGACTTGTGTCTGCACAGCACTAGATTGAATTAGGTTATGGGAAACTAATTGCATTCAGGGGATCCATTTTGATGTCTGGGCTGTTGGAGGAGCAGCACTGGGACTCATCAGACTGGCTTATTGGACAGAACAGGGCTTTGACACTGGAGTTTGTGACCCGGACAGCAGTGTATAGGGTGGGTGGTGCTGCCGTTGGACCAGCTGTAACGGCGATGGATGGGGGTATGATGATGATCAACGTTGTCACAACACTCAACGCATGTTCTTTCACAGTGGACAAGGGCCAGCCCAAGGCCAGCTCCCGCCAGCAAGTGCCCCAACCGAACCAGCGTAGTGGACCTCCGGATGTGGTGCCAGCGAGTGTTGCCGAGGGTGGGAGGAAGGACCAGAGCGTCCAGCAGCTCGGAGGACTCCTGACAGCTAGTAACCGCAGATTGCAAGCCGTCGCCATCGTCTTACAGCGAACTTTGGCTGAGGTATGGAAATTTGAGTTATGACGGATTTTTTTTTTTTTTTTTACAGAAGAAAAGTGTACAACTACTGCAGCTTTCAACCTCACCAATCTTTTATTCAAATAAAAATAGAGATGTCTAAATAACACAGACTTTGTATATTAATAATATTTTCTGTCAGTAATCATGACACTTAAAGATCACTGGTTAGTTAAGGTTTAAGTTAGGTTGCCTAGTATAAAAGGTATGAATATATATGTATATAAAAATAAATTCAGGCATCTATCTTATATATTATATATATTTTCACTGCATTTTTCTTGTTTTACTTCATTTTATGGAAAGCTGACATCTCCTGACTCTTTAGCACACACCAAGTATGAATATATATCTTTATGACATAACTACAAGTGTTGCAACATAACATCCTGTGTGTTGATGCAAGGCAAACCAAATGTCATTTCTATTTAGAGAAAAAGCATGGGTGGGTGTGGGGGGGGGGGGTTATTGTAAGCATATGAGGGGCTGCACACAGACATACGTGGAAGCTGTCCAACGGCCCTGTTGTCATTCACTGAACAACTGAGGCAATCCTTGATCAAAGAGAAAATCCATTTAAGAATGAATCTTTATTGCAGCAGAAGATTTTCTCAAAGCTTGTTTGTCTTTCCGTTCAGTTGTATCGTTCATAGGTCATTCAGGTAGACAAACATGACAAGAGAGCCTTTAAAATATGGAAGTTTAAACCGATCTGTTTTAAATAGTGGTGCCATGTGATTGGCTTCCAGGAACTGGATGCCCCTATGGACTAATCTACACACACTCAGTGTAAACAGACTTATCCTATCAGCTACCCTCCACCCAACCGCAACCATCTAATCCCTTATTTAGTAGTTGTATTAGAAAATTATGATTCAGTGCTTAGTCTGTGTGGTAAATATAAGTTAGACCCTACAGTCTACTATGAGTGAATTATGAAATTAAATTAAAGTTGCCCAATTCAGTTGGTTATGTTTACAGGACTGACAACATCAGTCTTGGAGGATACAATCGGACACAGTTGCCCTGTTTGATCAAATGACACGAGCCATTTCCGTCCGTCTGGTTAACTTTACAAGTGTCTGTCAAATCTTTTGACATCACATGTGTTGATTTATGGGATGTACGATCCACACACAAATTGATTTTAAGTCATGAGATATTTAGTGACTCAGTAAATTACTTCATATGATTACATCACTCAATCTTAACTCCAGATTTCATAATTCCAGACCTTCATGTGTCAGTGTTGCAATTTCAACATGCAACTATCTTTATTTATTCGATTTTTATCAAAGTTATGTTTTTATATTTTTAATTAACAAATAGATTTAAGTAACAAACAACACAACACTTTTACATATCCATCCATCCATTATCACCCGCTTATCCGGGGTCGGGTCGCGGTGGCAGCAGGTTCAGCAGGCCGACCCAGGCTTCCCTCTCACCCGCAGCACTTTCCAGCTCATTCTGGGGGATCCCGAGGCGTTCCAAGGCCAGCCGGGAGATATAATCCCTCCAGCGTGTCCTCTGTCTTCCCCGGGGCCTCCTACCAGTTGGACGTGCCCGGAAAACCTCTAATGGGAGGCGTCCAGGAGGCATCCTGACTAGATGCCCGAACCACCTCAGCTGACTCCTTTCGACACGAAGGAGCAGCAAAAAGTACAACAAAGGAGTATTTGTTGTACTTTTACATATGTACAACAAATACTGACTCGTGGTTCAGTGCTGTTACAATTACAAACGGTAATGGGTAGCCCGATGTCCAAAGGGGATTCACTCCTTCTCCCCTGGCTAACAATGCTGTTTCATTGACTATTGTCAAACATCAGCACACCAAGATAGTCGAGGCAGTAGCTGTAGAAACCCTTTAGTAACCCAAGGTTCATTTTGTATCCAGAAATATTCTCTATTCAATGAATTTCTCCTGCTATTTTATGATGTATAAAATCTTTTCTTTTCAGTTTTTTTGTGTTTTTAAATACTTGAGGCCTGATTCAGTGGCACAAGGGCAGACATCAGGTCTGCCAGGACCTTCCTCTAGAGGCCGCTGGAAACTTGCTATCATTCCTCTGCAATCCACTGGACCGTATCTGACATAGTTGCTACTCCTCTGATGCTTCAGCACAGGGAGTTGAGGCCAAATCCATTGGCACATGTAGACTAGCAGGGGAATAACACGCCAAGAAGTGACTCTCTTTCTAGCCCTGCTGTGGCTCCAGCTTAGCGGAGCGGTTCATCACACACAAATTAGCATTGTTTTCATATACTTGTTGCTGCTGGAGTTTTACTCATTCTGGTTTGTTGCTGCCGTGAAGTGAAAAGTGGCTTAAAACTTGTCTGTGTTCCAAAAGTTATGAATAGACAAGAGCCAGAGACTAAGAGTACCTTAGCTTCTCACATGAAACATGTGGCTTAGAAACAAGGGGGGATGTTTGTTGACGAGAATTTATTCAGAAATAAAACCATGATCATCAATAGTAATACAGAAAGTCACTCATGCATTTATATCCTTTGGCCTAGTTTGCAGCGACTCTTTATTCCTGCTTTACTCCAGTTGGACACCAGACAGATCCCATGTGGCAGCGCTCTGGATAGTTGCAGTTGTGACATGTGACTTCATGTCAGTCCAATTTTAGCCTCAGTGAGCTTCAGTGATTCATTCTTTTTTTCATTGCTTCTGTCAAAAAGGTGAAAGAATACAGGTATTGTTTTTTTTTGCAACCAGGACCCTGAGATGGAAATCTGCTTTTCTGCTCTTGAATGATCTTTGTCCCAATTTCAGTCAGAAAATTTCCCATGCTCTAAAACAAACATGTAAAGCATGTGCTCACCAAATTAAAGCATTAGAGGCCAAAACATTCTGAAATTCATTTAAATGGTACAGTAAGGTGTGTGCGTGTTTGTCTTGAAGGCTGCGCCTGTCTTTTATGCTGAACAGTTTACTTTAGCTCTGACAGAGGCCACTGAGAAACTAGTTTTTGAGGTGGACTACATATGTGTAGTACCTCAAACTAAAACTCAAGCCTCTGGCATGAATGTAGAATAGAATTATTCAGATGAAATCGACCTGACTTAACTATCCCTTTCTCACATGGAAGGTTTTTGTTTTGCTCCGTCACCAAAGTGTTGAGCCAGTAAACCTGTGGTGTTCTTCTCTCTGCAGTATTATGTTGTAATACAGACAGTCACTCGTGCACTTATTTCCTTTGGCCTAGATTACAGCAACTAGTTGTCAAGTGTTTTGAGTTATTTTTGACATTTGCTCCTCAGATATTTAGTAGCCTTCCAAACTATCAACCATGAGCCTTCAACATGTGTGCATGTTGTAACTTGACTGCTCATTCCATTCATTACAAAAGTCAGTATTATATTTGGAGCGTAATGTAGAGGATTAACTGATGGAGATATGTAGTTATACAAAGCTGCTGCTGCAGCAGCACTGAAACTATTGATTCCAGTGGACATGTTCATTTAAAATGAAACATCAGTTAAGTACACAAGAATAACAGATTTGTGTGCACGGTGTGTGTTAATGGCCAAGTCTGTGTGGATGCAGTGTGCAATGGAATTTGGTGGCAATTCATGAGACCAAGAATAGGAGGCTCACCAGCTTGGTTTGAGAATTTCCCAGCTGCTGACTGGATATGGTTATGAACAGCAGCCAAACGCTAGGCGAGGCCTGAGCGCTGTTATCATCTGTTATGATGGAATGTGTGAGCACCGGACCTGGTGCCACAAACCTTATCTCGGAGAGCAAATGCGTGTCAGCGTAGGATTGCAAGCACATCCCCCAAAAAACAAAGGATTTTGAGTCTCGACTTTACTTCACTTGCTTTCTGATATTTACAATATTTCTTGTAACTTGATCTGAAGCAATTATTTATTGATCTTGGTCTGCCATCAAGTGTTATTCTACACCTGACATGGTATCATATTGATGTACAACGGGGACATGTCTACTCTTTGCACCCAACTCGATGTCTCTAGACTTGCATAGGCTTTACCAAGTGAGTTGGTCAGATGGTTTCTAATGCAGTCTGAGTGATAACCAAAGTCAATAAAGTGACATCCTGTTCTTTAATGCTATACATCGACTGTAAAGACATGTGCTCACAGAGAAGCTGGAAATGTGATCCATCTCAGCATGTTATCATCTTGTATAGATTGTACCCATGAAGCCTTGCAGCAGAGTGTGAGGTAGTGATGCAGAGGGGTGAGGGGAGGATTTAATGTAGGTTTGCATAAGTGGTGGGGGATGGTGGAAATGAAGCCTCTCCATGTATCCCCTGGGAAGGTCACTGCTCAGCACAAGTCCTTCTCCATCAGCCTGATGTCAGGCAGGCCTGTACAATGTATCTGTTTGCTCCTCTCCAGCTGCTTTAGTGCTGTCTTAAAGTGACCTCGCCTCACTGATGAGGGGGCAGTGCTTATGCACACTGTAGCCTGCCCCTTTAGGGTTTTTTAGGTGTAATACGGTAATGCACTCTGCAGTCGCTCTCCTCAGCCAGCAGAGTGGCTTTTTCAGTCCTGCCTCAGATGTTGTCAGAGCAGTCTGGGAGGAGGTGTGTGGAGGTGGTGCGTCCACCTGGACCACCGTTTGTCCTGGAGTACTGGGTCTCCATAGCTGGAGGGGGAGACTCCAGCTAGCAAGCCCCGGGCTGAAGCTGGATTATGGGCTGTTCTGGCAGCAGAGCGTGCCTTAGTGCTCCCTGTGCTGCAGAGAGGGTAACTGGCTTCTACATTGTTCTACTCTGCAGTGAGGAATTGATGCAGATTTGGGATCTAGCAGGACATGGTGGACTATATTTCCTTTGTGAACTGATCAGTGAAGTCATATTTGACTTACTTGGTTATTATGTCTTGGCTTCATAATTGAATCATACAGGCTGTGTGATGTACTGTTTAGTGTCAGGTTGTTTATGTAAATCGGCATATTCAGAGAAAGGTGTTACACAAGATGTAAACAGTTGTTTGTATTTGGTTGCGTCGGTTGTGGAGAAGCACTGCAGCTATAGCCTCTTTACTGCAGAGCTGAGTCAGACCGGGACAAGTGAAACAGTGGGCTGACAGAATGCATGTGCTAAGACTGACGACACGAGATGAATGTCTATTTGTCCTTTTAATCTTCCTCCCTTACTTCTCTGGTGCTGTTGATGTATTTGTATTTCGCAGTCAAACACACAATATCCTGGAAAGAGTAAACTTATTCCTTAGATGGTTGTGTGTCATGGGTGTTGCCCTGGCAGAGCCTTCATTCTAATAGAGAATAACTTCAGGTGTGTTTGTGTGTGTGTGTAATTTGTATTTATTTTTTCAAACTGATGGTTATATTTTGTTATTTGTGATCCTAACTGATGTTTTCAGCTCAGAACATTACATTTACATCTTCATGAGCATGTGCATGACTGTTTACACTTGTTTTCTCTCTGCAGCGTGATGAAGCCACAAGGCAGGGCAGGGAGCTGTCCCAGGAGCTGGCCAGTCTTAGAGGAGAGCTGGGTAAGTTAGGTCACCTTGGTCACACACCAGCGGTGTTTACAGTTGTTATCACCAAAGCACACACTTCTGGTAGAGGGTATGCTTTTAGTTCCCCTTCTGCTCTGTTTTCGTTTAGATGATAAGGAAACATTTAAGGTGATTGCATAAATAATAGGGACAATAAAGTTTTCCTATTCATTTTTTTCATCGTGACTATCTTTGTTTACTCTGTTTTTTTGTGGTGATTTAATGTAGTTAGTGATCTGATTTTATTGGTGCTTTAAATTTGATTGTTAGGCATTATTCTACATTGAATAATTTAGTCCCCCACTGCATTGCACATTCCTCTGTACTCGTGCAGTTTGCTTTTGTCCATCAAATAGATACCCCCCCGGAGTTCTGCCTCCACTCGTTGATTGATTTGTCCTCTGCTGGAAATCATATGCCAAGGAGTGTGTGTTAAGTGTTGCTGAGTAGACTGGTCAGCCCATTCCCCAGGGAGTGGCAGGCTGACCTCTGACCCCATGCAGGCGGGGCTCCCAGTGGTGGAATGCCACACACCACCTGAGGCCTTGTGAGGGCTTGGGGACAATGACCAGTGCTTTGTGTCCAGCCTGTGTGCTGTCACACAGCCTTGTATGTACAGCTCCTAATACAGCTCACTCACCAGCTTTCATCTCTTGTACTCGAGGCAGTAGTGTTGGGGCTCCTCCCCTCCCTCACAGCCTCGGGACTTTCACATGACTGCTCTTATATGCTGAGTGCGGTTATATCTGCGCTTTACCACATTCTTCATGTCATGGAGGCTGTGAAACCTTCACTGACCTCAGATGGACCGTTTGTATTGTGTGTGTGTGTGTGTGTGTGTGTGTGTAGTAAAAGCTGTTTGGAAGTCCAGTCGCATTCTCGTGCTGCGTTCACACCAAAGATTCGCAACGCAGCATCTCAACGCTGATTGGCTTTTGCAACACAGCATGATGCACATTTTTCGCCCAAGTCAACTTGTGCGAATGAGGCGTATTTTTGGTGTGAACGCAGCATTATCGATTTGCGTTTAGTTAAATTCCACACTAAAGTGTCGCTGCCTGCTTCCAGTGATCTCACTCCTCATACGGCAATAAATTAGTCTTGCGCGTAAAATTATACCTAAGAAGGATCTGCATTATCTGACTTCCAAACACCCGTCACCCTGCTGTCTGTTTGCCAGAATACAGCTAACTTTGGATCCACTGCGCCCTCCTCCCCCTGTATGAGCCATGAGGTGTTTGTTTGATGTGGGTTTGGCCAAAGGCTCATATGTCCAGCTCTCTATACACATGGTTGGAGTGCTGGGCTCTTGTTGAGCTGTACATGCCAAAGCCTGATAGTCCCTATGTGAGCTTGGCCTCTGTTCCTTGATCTGCTGCTGTTATTCCACTCTTGCTGAGGTGGATCTTCATGCTTGTGCAGTGTTTATTCTGTAGCTCAGTTTTAACTGTCCAAAAACAGACTCTGGAACCGTCTTTGCGTCCAGACAGCATCAGGAATACACATAAGGTAATTAATTTACCAGTTATTCAGCATGACTAAAATTGCAACCTTCAATACATACGTCTGAACCAGTAAAGATGTTAAATACAGCATGTGGCCTTCTTGGCTAACGGGAATCTTCAGTTAAAAAAATGTTGAAAGGGGCATTTCATGACTCTGTTTGGTTACCATGGTAGCATTATAATGTGGATGCCAAATCAGTTTTTTAGAACGGGATATAAATTGTAAGATGTTGTTGCACAGAAGAGCTACATCTGGGTTCAGTTTTGAGTTCTGAATAGTTGTGGTTTACCGTCTTTCCCTGTATTCGATACCAAATGTTTGAAAGAGAATCACCTGCTGAACATATCAGCAAAGGTTCTTGTTGCGCACCATCAGCGAGACTTCACGAGTGACTGGAAGTTCTCACAGGCTTGCTGGTCAAAACAGTGTTTGTGTACAAGGACTTAAACTGAGAGGTTATAGTTATGGTTATATAGGTTATAGGCGACAGTTGCTGAATCGTGAGCCTGGTTTACTGAACAAAAGCCACCAATTGCACAAACTTGAAAATGGCAAATTACCAGCTGTGGAGGGAACGTGCCGGATTTCTAGATATTGTGAAAGAATTGGGAGACAAGTTGTTACCATATCTTCATCTGCCTATAAATAACTGCAGTGTAGTTGGCCTATGCACTCAAGTGCAAGAGGAACCTCCCCTCAAAGTCAGTTTTTCCATTCCTTTTTGGAGCGCATTTAGTGTCGCACATTTACACCAAGGGAGAACTTTGCTAAGCAGAGCTTCTTCCAGTGGACATGTCGTATTTCTCACACACGCGGTTACTAATGCATGTTTTTTTCCCTCTGTAATATTCATTAAAGAGGGCAGTCTATACAGCTGCAAACAGTCACTGAACACCATGCAAATGTCCTGTCACCTTTTTACCAAGATAAGATGCTAGCTTTCTGTTTGTATTTACAGTTTGCTCCGAACATTCATCTGAACGCCTGGAGAAGGAGAAGGATGAGTTGCGCGTGTCTCTGCAGGATGCGCTGCACAAGCTGCAGGAGCAGCACCAGAACGACCTGGTCGAGCTGGAGCTGAGACTTCAGGCCTTCTACCAGGCTGAGTGGGACAAGGTCCACCTCACCTGCCAGGAGGAGACAGACAAGTGCAAGACTCTCATGCAACAGCAGGTTTTTCCAATAATGATTTGTATTGTGTATTACAATAATTTATGCAGGTAGATTCATTATCATCCAGAGGTAAACACAAAACATCTTAATGCAATGCCTTATCAGTAATGCTGCGGCTCAAAATGATGTCTATCCTGTGTTCTTTTTAAAGGTGGAAGAGCTTAAAGCCAATCATGAGGCCATGAAGCTGGAACTAGAGAGCAGCCAGGCAGAACAGCTGCTGTCTGTTAAACAGCAGTATGACATGTCCCTGGGAGGTGAGTGAATTAATGAAACTACATCTATAGAGTTGCATTTTATGAATGTATTTGAAACTGAAGCTTTGAGTATATTTTAACTTTGGATATTCTACTCAGTTAGCAAATAAATGCATGAATGTTTGTATTGCATCATAACATTAAATTGTGATTTGCCTTGAGCGTTGTTGTGCGGTTTAAGTTATCTGAAATAATTCTTATGTCATAAAACTCTTTAAGAGGTCAGCGAAGTCCACAATCAGGAACTGCAGTCTTTGGAAAAAACTCTGAAAGAAACGGAAGCTGCTCTATCGGTAAGCTTGCCTTTTAGTTTTTCCTCAAACAATGTCATGTCAGAAGTATAAGTTCTGATTTGATGAACCAGGGTGTAGAAGCTTTACTCGGTAACCATGTTGTGCTGCGTACATCCACAGGGACGGATCGAAGAGCTCACCGTGGAGAACAATGGCCTGATTGAGAAGCTAACTGCGGTGGAGAACAGGAGGAAACAGCTGGCCGAAAAGAATCAGGTACCCTTATCTGTGTGCTTTTTATAGCACAGCTCCACTTGAGAAACATCGCATGACTCCAGTGTTGTTTGCCTTAAGTAGAAAAGGTGTCAAAACCCTGATGCCAATGATTACAAGGGATAAACTACCAACTGAAACAAAACATTTCACGTTATCTTAAAAGAAATAAAGAACCATTCTTTACCACAAAATACTATGAACTGGTTTGAGTGGGTAAGATTTTACTTTTCCCTGAGTGCTGTTATCAGTGTTAAGTGGCTTCCACATGTACTCGGTCATTAAGGTAACTACCTCACTTTACCCTACCACTCCACATCTGCCATTAATAGATGGATAACAATATAATAAGAACAGCAGAGGCAAGAACTCAGAATGTACTGACCACCTGTTAAAAAGGACGAGGGGGACTTTAGACGTTACCTTTATGCAGCGCACACTGTTTGCCCTTTTTATGTCATGGTGTATGACGGCTAAACAGCCCGAGCTTAATTTTCCCTGTGAGCTCACAGCTTTTCTTTACTATTTGTTAATGATGCATGACGCCTTCTGTTGTGTGGTTCTGGATTTCTGGACACATGACATTTTTTTACGAGGCTGGCTGAACTCATTTTTTAATTGATGGTCCCTGAACATCTTTGTCCTCTCAGAAGGACTCCCACACCCTGTATCTGGAGCAGGAGCTAGAGAGCCTCAAAGTGGTGCTGGATATCAAAAACAAACAGCTCCACCAGCAGGAAAAGAAGATGATGGAGATCGACATGCTGGTGAGACGAGAGGCTCGGGATCATGGTTGCTGAGCATCAAGACGAGCAACATGAGGGATTCAAGTGGCGTTTGCTTTTTTTATGTTTCCAGACAGAGAAAAATGTGAAGTTGGATGAGGGTCATAAGAAGGTCCGGCAGGAGAATGAGGACCTCCAAGCCCGCATGGAAAGACATTATGCACTGTCGAGGTAAGAGTTCACCGTATGAAGTCTTATATAGTGATGGAAACAGACTGTGAACTGAGACAGGGGTTAGATGCTCCTCCTGCTTCTCTGTGCCATGCATTTCCTCATAATTATTGTTATTATACCTTCGTTATTTAAAACAAACCATTAACCAATGAGCCACACAGTTTAACTGGTTCCCTCGACGAATATGAGCGCTAGAGTTTATTCTGACTTAATTCCACATACTGTGAGGCACAATTGTCCCCAACAAACGCTCCAGTGTGAGTCTTATCGTGGTATTTGTTGAGGACAAAGTGAACATATATCTACTAGTTCTTTGATTTGGCTTCAGTTCACTGGTTGAGTATCTCTGTCTGTAAACGGTTGTTCTAACTCGTCTGTGTCGATGCATCACAGACAGCTGTCGACGGAGCAGGCAGTGCTGCAGGAGTCCCTTCAGAAGGAGTCCAAGGTGAACAAGCGTCTGTCGATGGAGAACGAGGAGCTGATGTGGAAGCTCCACAACGGAGACCTGAGTAGCCCCCGCAAGGTGTCCCCGACCTCCCCCTCCCCCTCCCCATCCCGGTCCTTCAGCCTTGACGCCCCTCGCAGCTCGGGCTTGTTCTCCAGCCCCCCGGTGTCGCCCAGATAACGATGGATACTCCAGGATGCACACCCGGTCGTTGGAGAGCCCTCTGGAATAAAGAGCCATGTTTGTTTCCTGTTCTCTTAGAAACGCAGCAGCCTGACTTTGGCTCCTTCAGGATTGGATCAACTCTGACACTTTCTGTACAGACACTGCAGACTGTAAAATATTTAAATATAGTTGCACAGATGCACTTAATAAGCAAGGTTGCCTTGTTTTCTTGCCTTTCACGTCTGGTACTATGGGGGGGGGGGGTGAATCTCAGGACTTCTATGTAATGATACACTATTTTTGTTTGTTGACTTGAAGCTCTCACACACACACACACACACACACTGAGTACATGCAGTAAGAGATGAACAAATGCATCCATGTCAACACAGATACAGCCCTTGTTCTTTCTGTCTCTAGAGATCAGACATGGAAAGTCTGAATTCAGAAGACATTGTCCCTCCTCGGGCACATTATATTTAAAATGGTCTTGAAATGTGGAATTGCTGCTGTTGGATTCCTCCATTTCTCCCAGCCAACTGTCACGTCACAACATCCCGCTGCTAGTCATTACATCAGGGCTGTGCAAGTCTCAATCTGTTGTCTTTTTCTTTTTTTAAAGGTTATGTTTTGTTTTTTTTCCACCTAGTTTGTCAGTTCAAGTATCATCTGTTTCCTCGAACATTGTTTTGTTTTCCACAAGTGTTTGTTTGTTTGACCAGGGGACCAATCCGAGTCTTTGTGCACGTGTTTGGTAATCACCCCGTTTTGAACCCTCCTAATGCAGCTTTAAAGATGGGGTCTTTGCAAAGAGTTGACCTGAAGAGTCTCTGCTTGTACATGTCACTGCAATGTCTCAAAAATAGTATTTTGTGTGGAATTTATTCTATCAGTTTGTTGACCCGTTTTGAAATATGCAAATAATAAAGTCTTGTATTAAACCTGTTGTATCAAAGCTTTATAACTGATTTACATATTTTGAATTGCAGCAGATGAGATTCAGGGTTATAATTTAGAGGTACATGTTAGGAATTCTGTTTTTCCTTGAACTCAGCAGGCACGATATCAAATATCCTTAAATGTTTTCTCAACCACAAACCTGCATATCCTAAGCTGAAGCATATTCCAAAATCATAACCAAATAACTATTCAGCAAAGTGGAAACTGCAGCACGTGTTGCATTGGGCCAAAAATAGTTCTGGGCCTGCGGATCACATTCCACATACGGAGTGCATTAGGACGTCAGCCGGGCACACGGCTCCGCTTCAAACCAGATGTTCCTCTTGACAACAGGCTGCACAGCCAGAGCAAGTCTCCAATGGCCGCTGCTCTCGTTTCGTTGAAACGTTGCTGCGTTTGAGAAGCTACATGTGAAACCCACTCTCCTGCAGAGCGTCTCTGAGCAAATGCTCCCAATAGATCTGCTGGACTGTCGGCACGCCTCGTTCTTCTTTGGACTTCAGATAAAGTGCACTTGTGCGTCTGCTCATTGTCCTGCTGCAAAATGAATCATCTCCTCCACAAATCTAAAAATGAGTGCAACACGTTGGCTTCATGCTTATGACCTTTGACCTTGCATGCAGCCATGCACAGTGTGAGCTCTCCAGCTGCAAGTGTACAGCATGGGTCCAGTTTTAGGAATGAACTCGTCAACGACAGCTGTAGCAAATCTTTTTATTATGTCATCGCAATCTAAAAATACACCCATTGTTATGTACACACACGCGTCGATTCCATCGGGTCTCCCTGGTTGGTGTGTTCCCGTTCCATCTCGACACGGGCGCCGCTGCCGGGGCTAGTTGGACACGATGCTGGTCGTCACGATGGTCTCTCCGTTCTGGTTCTTGGCTTTGCAGATGTAGTTTCCAAAGTCAATGGTCTCCATGTCTTCTAAAGTCAAGACGCTCTGGGAGATCCGCGTGGTGTGGCTCATTCCTCTGTTGACAAGCCTCCAGGAGGTCTGGGTCTGAACCGGGCGACGGCCCTGCACATGAAACATGATTTATTGCCATGAGTTTTGTTTCCGGGCAGGAAAAGGATGTATCACGGTTGGGTAATCACAAAATCCACCATGGTTTATCAACAATACCTTATAATACCTTATGACCCTCTGATTATGAATTAACCCTGTTTACAGTATAGAAATGTCTGTGTGGACCATTTAATTGAAGCAAACTAATGCGTTTGAAGGCAGCTTCCTGATTGTCTTTGTCCTGGATCACGGTCTGCCCAGTTAAGCCCAGTTGCCTTCTTACCTGACCAGGATAAGACCAGGTGAAGCTCACGTCCACCTCCGGCTCCCCCAGCACGCTGCAGGTCACGTTGACGTTGTCGCCTCCACCCACTGACTCCGGAGAGGCTTCCAGGCCCACAAACGGTGGCCCACTCGGAACTGGTGACAAGAAACGTTAAAACGACGTTAAAACGTTGCAGTATATGACCAGTTAAACCTCCATCACCAGTTCGAAGTCCGTTTCTCTCCACCTGCCAGACAAACATGCCACTGGAGCTTCATTTGACCTAAACCCCTCCCCCGCCCCATACACACACACACACACACACACACACACTTTCCATTCCATAAATCCACCTCTCTTCCTCCTCCCATTTGCAAAAGCTAGACTGTTTCCATTTCAGTTGGAAATCATCCACATGAACCGAGCTCAGCAGAGATGAGCGAGGGAGATTTCGACATCCCTGAAATACAACCTTTTCCTGGAGGCTGATGAAACAAAATAAATTCACGCCTTTGTGAAAATGCACAATTCAATCACAATTCCAGCATTTGTGTTTGGCAGTGAAACACACAGGAGGAGAACAGGTCACCGATCCTGCACTCTGTGACTCCTTACCCTCCACGTAGAGCAGCTGGTACTTGGTGGAGATCTGAGGGGTGCCCTTGGTCACGGCCTTGCAGTAGAAGACTCCCCGGTACTCCGGGCTGGGGTTCTGCAGGACAAACCCCTTGGTGGGGTCGTAGGTCACCTGCGTCCCGTTGGCTGCGATCTCCTCCGGGGGGACCTCTCTGTGCAGGGACACCTTGGCCCGCGGGTCGGTCACACGGCAGGGCACCACGGCGGGCCGGTCCGGGCGCAAGTACACGATCTCGAAGTGGATGGCAGAAGGAACGAAGAGGTTGTCTTTGTCTGGTTAGGGGGACAAGTGTGAGGTTCCAACGTGGCATTGGCCTCTGTGACCAAAACACACTCCTAATTGAAGACCGGCCATCCAATCACAAGGATTTGTGATTGGATGGCCACAATCACAACATGTGTTAGATGGACCACGGGGTTGTTTCTAGTCATCATATAAATGATGACAAAGCATTTCTTCCTATTCTATACACGTTATAATGAATCCATAACCTTTTATTAAAAGGGACATCATGTGCTCAGTTTGTCTCACCTGTGAAATAGATGTATGAGACGTAGGTGCGCTCGTGGTCTCTCTCGCACTCCGAGCCGTCACACACGATCACCCAGCAGCTGTAGGGCCCCGTGTCGGCAGCAGAGGGCGATGTCAGGATCAGCTGGCCGTACTTGTCACTGGGCTTGATGCTGGAGGCGGGAAAAAAAAATATGACTTTCACACTCGCATCAGCTTTTAGCGCGACAAAACAGCTGGCGCACGCTTCTGGGGGGGGCACCTGAGGCGCGAGTCGTTGAAGGTGTCCAGGTGGGACGGGTACGACCATCCGATAGAATTGCCCTTGCAGCGCAGCTCCATGTTCCTCCCGGGGGCCAGAGTGGAGATTGGGCCCGGGCGCAGGAAGCGGCCCTTGTCTAAAACTTGGGTCAGCAGGGACTGGCCTTTCCCTCCGCCATCTTTTGGTTTGGCCGGTCGCACCTTCACCCGCTTCCCCCCCGGACGGATGCGGTTCTCTCCTATGTCCTTTCTCCGCTTGACCTGCTGGCAGGCCCCTGGATACACAGAGGGGAGGAGGGTGAGTCAAAGCCAAGAGCCGAGGTGATGGAGATTACTCCGAAGTCATAACACACTGCCCAGACATGGTGTTCCGTTGGCCCGTCCAGAGAGCTGCTCTTAGTGTTTCCCCCAGCTGTGACAACAGTTGAACAGGAAGTGTGAAATCCTTATTACTGGCACAAAATGTCCAGAAGCTCTTTCAGCTGGAGCACGGAACACATAAAGCAGTAAAGACAAAATCAAATCAGTCTTCAGCAGCGTAGACTTTCAGGCTTTGTTGTTCCATTCTTCTGTGCAGACTTAAAGAGAACTCCAAGCAGAGGTCAGCAGTGGAGGCTGGTTAATTAGAAACGCATGCTGCATGCCTCAGATGCAGCTGGTTTGAGTTGGTCTGCAGAAAAACTTCACACAAGTCTGATGCAAACTTTTACTATTGACGTGCATTATATACAATTCAAACAGAGCAGATTAGTTGCAGTGTGTGCCTGAAGAGAGACGAACAAAGATTGAAAGAATGTGTCGATCAAGTGTTTGCCTCATGTGAAGGAGATCTACCTCCCAGCCAGTCACAGAAGACTGACCTCAGCCAGCCACACAACCTCATATTATGTCGTCCTCCCTATACCTCCATGTTGCACTCAAAGCTCTCAAGATTTGGGACCAACAGTTCATTTTGCTTTAACCGTAAATCTACGAGACGGATGTAGAGACTGCACTCACCGTGTTGGAGCTCCACCCAGAGCAGTGCCAGGCAAAGCCCGACCCAGAGCTTCATGCTGTGTGCTGACGGGATGGCGTGCTCTGCTGGGACGGAGAGAGTCGGGGAGTTTTTCTCAGTAGGAACTCTTCAGGCTCCGGCTGCCCTGTCTAGATTTCCAGCTCCATCCTCCTCACAGAATGAGAGGAAAGGGGAAAATAAGCTCAGAGCCCTTTCTGTTTCCTCCCATCTCCTCAGACACCAGGACCAGAAGCAGGAACTCTGCTGCCCTCTGCTGGACCTGTGTGGAAGTCATGTTCAAGGACAGCCTCACGTCTCTTTCTCACACCTTGAAGATTACTTACATGCTCATGTTCATTGTTTCACATGATGCACACCTAGCAACGACCTGACAGCAGGGGTTCGGCCCTGGACCACGCTGGCTGTGATGTCACTCAATGGGATGTTTCAACGCGTGAACTGCACATTGGAGCTGCCGTAACAATGCATGCATTCAATTGGGACAAACTACATGGCGCTTTGACCTCTTACTCATATTTCCATATTTTTATGTTTAATATGCCTTTCAAGCACCAGGCGGTGTTTTGGTACTGGTCCCTATTTAGTGGATGCACGTGATCGTATAGGACATTTACATTAAGTACTTTTACTTTGGATACTACAAGTATATTTTGCAGATAATACTTCTGTACTTTTACTTAAATAGGGTATTGAATGCAGGACTTTTACTTGTTTCTGTCATGGAGTATTTTCACATTGGAGTATTGGAGTAAAAGATCTGAGTACTAACCATAAGTTATGCATAAACGGCCACATGGGGGCGTCATCTACATCAAAAAATTAATCGGTTCTTTGATTCATGGCACAACTTTCAGGTTTCACTCAAATGTTGGGTTTTGTTCAGATATCTTGCTAACTAACAGACAAATGAAACTTAAACACAACCACCTCGAGGCAGTCATTTAAAAAAAGAAAGAAAAGGAAACACCATACACTGTCTTATTGGAAAAGACATTTATTGAACATGTGCAGTTGGAAACAAGTGATACTGTATCATGACTGTGTGGTTGCGTCTCCCCTGTAACCTCACTGGAAGACTCCACACTGCTCATGTAGAGGTTCAGTGTAGCAGAATTCTCCAAACTCCTGCTGAGACCAGCTTCTGAATTTGTTCCACGTTCATTTAAACCACTGCACTGCACATCAGGGCTCAACACTCAGATTAAAAATAATACGCAGTTATACATATCAGCTTAATAATGAAAATGTGACATAAAAGAGTAAAAGCTTTATTACAGAAACCAAACAAAAACTCTGCGGCATCATTTTCCTTCCAGCTCAAAAGACTCCACAAGCTTCTTTTTAGTTTTTCCTTCAGGTTCACCTGCCTCATTCTGTGCATTCGTTTGTTGACAGTTGTTAGTCGAACGTTTCACCCCCAAGACAAACAACAGTTGCTTCCACGTTGTCTCTGAATGGCTGTGTGCACGTGAGTAAACACCCCAACGCTTTGACACATGCAGCCGATCCAACAAATATCAAACGTGTACTTATTTTTGCTGTTTGATGTCCCCTAAATTTTTACCTTGTGAAAAAGTGGCCACTGAGGCCAAGAATCGGTTGCCAGTTTCTCAAAATGGTTGCCAAACCCGGCAACTGTTACTGTCCAGCCCGCTTATTAAATCACCCTGATCAACAACATCCCAACGTTTCTATACTGTTAACTAGAGCTCACTGAGCCTGACAGGGATCCCCCTGAAAGCCCAGAGGAAAGAATGAAAGCTGAATCTTTATATTTGAAACCGGTTCCAGTCCTTAAATTAAGACGCCCACCACAGGAGAATAAACCTGGGAAAAGGATATGTATAGTTCTGTCTAGCCACATCATTGAGGGTCATTTATATATATATATATATATATATATATATATATATATATATATATATATATATTATAATAATTCTATATATTTCACAACTGTGAAAAACACTACCACTACTATACTTCTTGAGCAGAGCTCCGTATCAAATATGGATCTTCATATTCAGATTGTAACAGTTCATAGATAAAACACACCCTAGCAAAAATACAAAAGTAAACCTGTGCCACCAGGGTGGCGGCCAGAGATAGCTCAATAACTACAGCTACAGATTGCTGTGATCTGTTGTGTATCACATCAAGCCTGACATTCCCCACCAGCACTTAGTGGACTTTCTTTAGTTGAGTCATGACATGCTATGCGCCTACAAATCTATTTGAAATATTGAAGATTGGTCTAAGAATGACAGGTTCTTTCCTCCCGCAAGACATAATTCAGCTTGATGAATGACATCATCCCTCTAACCTAAAGAAAGAACAATGAGTGCTTCTACCACAAGCTAACATTACTTTTAATAGTAGTACATAATTGGTGTATCCAAAACTAATAATACTCTGAGAGGAATAAAATGGAAAGCACGTATTCTCAAGACGTTACATAAAAAAAAAGAAAACACACTTGTACAAACCTGCTTGAAGTGTAAAGAATACCAGAAAAAGCAAAAGTCAATAATGAGAGAGAAAGGCTTTGCTGCTTCAGTGTGAATTAAAGGAACATCACCCTCCAGTGTGTTACCTGTCCTTTTTAAGCCTCCCTGCTTGTCTGTAAAGCCCAATGTGACCTATGGGAGTCCGTCGCAGTGATAGAGCGGCTGACCCCACCGTGAGGCCGCCGGTCCAGAGTTCTGACGCTGCCCGTGTGAACAGGTGCATCAAGGCAGAGCTGCTGTGTGCTTTCATGCATCTGTCGCCTCACAGAGTCCCTTTAACACCGGCTGGTCTTTTCCGGGCAGATGAAACCCTCTTGGTCTTTTCCTGTTGCACCCGTGCCGGCCGGCTTCTCTCCGCCGGTCTTACCATGTTCCCGGGTGCCGCTGCTCTTGACCGGGCCGCGGAGTTTGCGCTGGCGCTCCTCGCTGTGCCAAATGCCGTAGCCGAAGTAGATCAGGAAACCTGAGCGGCGACCATTGAAAGGAAAAGTTGTTGTTTTTGAAACCATTTTTAGGAAATGTTTGCTTTCTTGCTGAGAGTTGGAAGAGGAGATCAATACCACTTTGATATCTGTTTCCTAAATATGAAGCTACGTCTTAGCGTAGCTTAGCTTGTACGAATGACAAAATCCGTCTACCAGCACCTCTAGAGCTCATTAACTAACACAATTTAAACAATCTTCTTTGTTTAACTGGTAAAAAGAAAAGTGTGAGGGATTATGTGACAAACTATTTCTCGACGTGAAGTTTCCAACGGTTGCCTGGCAACAATCATAGTGAAAACAAGACGCCAGGAAGTCTAGCGGCCCTTATACTAAGCTAAGCTAACTGTAGCAGCTCTAGCTTCCTGTTTAACATACACCTGAGAGGGGTATTGAGCTTCTCACCTAACTCTTGACCAAAGCAAAGTGAATAGGCATATTTCCAAAAATGTCCACTACTCCTTTCAATGTCCAAAATGGGTCACTCACCCACGGCCATCCACACAGAGAAACGTATCCAGGTATCTCCACTCAGCTGAACCATGAGGTAAATATTGACGAATATGCTCAGAATTGGCAGAAAAGGCAGAAGGGGAACCTGTGACGGATACAAGCAAACAAACAAAATAATCTACCATCAATGTATTTGTTTTGGATCGGCCTCATCCCATAAAGTGAGACGCGTTATAACAGCGGTGCCCTTATCGAGCTGCCACGCACCATGAAGGAGACCTTCTTGGTGGTCTGAGGCTGCCTGCAGACCATGAAGACGCAGCCACTGAAGATGAGGAGGCACACGGTCAGGAGCGCCAGGATCCACACTTCCATGTACAGGATGGAGTAGATGTGGTACGTTGTGAGGTAGCTGACCACGCACACTACCAGCACTGTGGTTTGAAAACACACACACACACACACAGACACTTAATTCTGACATCTTTTGTCACATCATTAACAAAAAACAAGAAGAAGAAGATTTGCTTACCGAGCACACAGATGGTCATGTTGACCACACTGGAGGAATGCTCGGAGGGTGAGGTGGGAGGGTGCAGGACAGCCTGCAGGGTGGAGCTGCCGCCGTTCAGCATGTTCAGGTGGGACTCGGACTCCGTCAGGTCAGACTCCCCCACCTCAGAGGACAGGTAGTCCCTCTCACCGGGCCCAGCCCGTCGCTCCATGTTTCCATCTGGCTGGTACCTGGACGACCACGGAGTCAAAGATGAAAGGTCACGAGTTTGCATTTCACGATGGAAAATTGTTGGAAGCACAACCTGTTTATATACAGCCTCCTTTATGCCGCTGCAAAGCACTTTGATTGTCATTGTTTGGTTTTACTTTACAGCCGAGGCGAGTGAATCCAGTTGAAACCAGTGCACGAACACTGCGTCCGTGTTCACGCTGCTGTGGTGAGCCTCGATGCGACCGGCAGTGGTGGACAGCGTGTCCAGAGTTTTTAAAGTACAAGGAGCCCGAGTAAACACTTTCATTCACCCAAGCAGCGACATCGTATTCACACAATGGGTGCATTCACGGTTCTTACATCACTAGAGTGATGTAACAACATGAGGCGTATATATAATCGTACCTGTGGGTTTTTAGAAAAGCTAAAAGGGGAGCCGTTTCACAATATTGCACAAATGAGGTCTTCTTAGTTATTTGCAAATGTACCCACCTGAGAATCAGCACACACGCGGCAACCAGCGAGTAGGCCAGCAGGGTCCCAATGGACATCATGTCAACCAGCGCTTTGAGGTCAAACAGGAAAGCCATGATGGCTACAGGCACAAAAAAAAAAACACAATTAACACTAACACTTATAACTTAACATGTATTTATTTAACGGGATCAGTCTCTCAAATTACATGAAAACATTTACACCCACAATTATAATTTGAAAAGCAGTTTTCTTCCGATGCCCCATCCAACAGATGCACACATCGTCAGATGCAAATTAAACTTCATGCAGATATGTTTTCACAATTTAAAAAAAGAGCTAAATGTTTCCCCGGACTGGCAGCTGCAATCACCTCCGTGCTGAGGGTCGTTTGATGTGAGATACACTGCGGTGCGCCCTCTCTAGTATCTCAGCACCCGACTCCAGTATGGAGCTGATCTCAGCGGCACAGTACAAACACAGAGCTGCTCCCCGGAACATTATATTAAAGAAAAGAAAAACAAAGAAAGCTCCCCCCGCCCAGGTCTACCAGTTGCTCTGTACGTGGCCTGTGTGCTGGGTTCCTTCCCAGGGTTCACATCTGCCTGCCACTTGCCCAGGTCAATCATCTTAAAGGTCAAAGCCCCAACAGCTGAGCACAGTGAGCATGATGCAACCGCACACCGCACCTTACCGCAACCTTTAGGAGGAGACCTTTTTAATAATGTATGAGCACCACACCAATCCCCAAAGGCCAACTGTTTGTTTTCCTTCTTCATTCTATCATTAAAAGTATAAGTAATTTTACTTGACTATGTCCTCTCAGGTCGAAAGTTTCATCCCGAGTTCATTGTGCGGTCAGAACTGTACTCTTATGCAACTGTAACCACGGCCAACTGTGATGTCACGACGTACTGACACAGTCTGGAGTACACTTGAGCTAAGCTAAGCTAAGCGCCTGCGTTGTTTAATCTGTACGGAATTAATGCAGCAGCCATTGTAATGTGTCACATATTTTTCTGTGCCTGTTGAATCCCTGCGTTAGAAAAGCTGAATGGAAACGGCACACATTTGAAATGACGCCCTCAACTGGATTACGGAACAACCTTTTCTGAATAATGTAGCAAAGTGTATTAGCTCCAAACCAGCTGAGGGAAACGCGACTATCTTTTTGCACCATTTCAAACGTTTGCTTAAAATGAGCTTGACAACTGAATGGAAACACGGCTATTGTGGTTTTACTGGGGGTCATATGAGCAGTGACTTCCTGGGCTGGAGCAGCGACTTCCTGGAGTCACGGACTGAAGTGGTGAACAAAAATTATTTTCAATAATTTACAGCCTTGACAAAGTGTGTAATGTTTCCTCACATGCTTGTGGAAACACCATCACTACGTTTAAACATGCAGCCACCACCACCACCACCACGTGCACTGATGAAATCCCCAAACAAGTCCACGATACAACCCCACCACAGGCGAGTCCTCGTCCCGGGAGCTTACCCGCAGTGGTACCTGCCGCCATGGTGGCCGCCACAGGAGACTGGCGCTTACTCACTTTGGACATAAATTTGAACAGAATACCATCTCGTGCCATGGCAAAGAGAATGCGCGGCAGAGGGAACATGGAGCCCAACAGGCTAGGGAGAAGAGGGTTCGTGGTTAAGTTGAGGGCATTCTGGGAAAGAAAACATGACACCTGCACAACTGTGAAAGAACAGCATGTGTGTATGGAGGGAAAACCTCCGAAAACTTGACTTTAAGAAGAGAGTGTTGAAGTGTGGGTACGT